>NW_027362871.1:5435000-5519458 GCF_046119375.1 Phyllobates terribilis | reverse complement strand
AGTCACAGGGCCCGTCTGCAGGGCACAAGCGCCCTCTTCAAGGCCAAAAGGCCTTTCTACATGGCTATAGTCATTTCCATACGGCACGAGCCCCTCCAGCTCTCTCCACAGGGCAACGGACCCCTATACAGGGTCACAGGCCTTTCCACAGGGCCACAACACCTTCAGCTCTCTCCACAGGACCACAGGCTCCTACTGGGCCACAGGCCTTTCTACAGTGCCACAAGCCCCTCCAGCTCTCTCCACAGGCAATCATGTTGCATGTTGTTTACTGCAAAGGACTTCATAGGCTCAAATCTTACTCCAGAGCCTTCCACAGGCCTCTCCAGCCCGCTCCACATGGCCTTTTCCTCAGGCCACAACTCCCTCCAGCTCTCTTTACATCGCCACATGCCCCTCTGCGGGGCCACAGACCCCTATACAGGGTCACAGGCCTTTCCACAGGGCCTCAACCCCTTCAGCTGTCTCCACAGGACCACAGGCTTTTCCACAGCCCACAACTCCTTCCAGCTCTCACCACAGGGCCACAGCCCTTTCCACAAGGCTAAAGGGCCTATCCATAGGGCCACATACCTTTCCACAGGGCCACAACACCCTCCAGCTCTCTCCACAGGACAAGAAGCTCTCTTTACAGGGCCATACCTCACCTCCACAGGGCCAAATGCACTTTCCACACGGCCACAACTCCCAACAGCTCTCTCCACAGAGTCACAGGGCCCGTCTGCAGGGCACAAGCCCCCTCTTCAAGGCCAAAAGGCCTTTCTACATGGCCATAGTCATTTCCATAGGGCACGAGCCCCTCCAGCTCTCTCCACAGGGCAACAGACCCCTATACAGGATCACAGGCCTTTCCACAGGGCCACAACACCTTCAGCTCTCTCCACAGGACCACAGGCTCCTACTGGGCCACAGGCCTTTCTACAGTGCCACAAGCCCCTCCAGCTCTCTCCACAGGCAATCATGTTGCATGTTGTTTACTGCAAAGGACTTCATAGGCTCAAATCTTACTCCAGAGCCTTCCACAGGCCTCTCCAGCCCGCTCCACATGGCCTTTTCCTCAGGCCACAACTCCCTCCAGCTCTCTTTACATCGCCACATGCCCCTCTGCGGGGCCACAGACCCCTATACAGGGTCACAGGCCTTTCCACAGGGCCTCAACCCCTTCAGCTGTCTCCACAGGACCACAGGCTTTTCCACAGCCCACAACTCCTTCCAGCTCTCACCACAGGGCCACAGCCCTTTCCACAAGGCTAAAGGGCCTATCCATAGGGCCACAGACCTTTCCACAGGGCCACAACACCCTCCAGCTCTCTCCACAGGACAAGAAGCTCTCTTTACAGGGCCATAGCTCACCTCCACAGGGCCAAATGCACTTTCCACACGGCTACAACTCCCAACAGCTCTCTCCACAGAGTCACAGGGCCCGTCTGCAGGGCACAAGCGCCCTCTTCAAGGCCAAAAGGCCTTTCTACATGGCTATAGTCATTTCCATACGGCACGAGCCCCTCCAGCTCTCTCCACAGGGCAACGGACCCCTATACAGGGTCACAGGCCTTTCCACAGGGCCACAACACCTTCAGCTCTCTCCACAGGACCACAGGCTCCTACTGGGCCACAGGCCTTTCCACAGTGCCACAAGCCCCTCCAGCTCTCTCCACAGGCAATCATGTTGCATGTTGTTTACTGCAAAGGACTTCATAGGCTCAAATCTTACTCCAGAGCCTTCCACAGGCCTCTCCAGCCCGCTCCACATGGCCTTTTCCTCAGGCCACAACTCCCTCCAGCTCTCTTTACATCGCCACATGCCCCTCTGCGGGGCCACAGACCCCTATACAGGGTCACAGGCCTTTCCACAGGGCCTCAACCCCTTCAGCTGTCTCCACAGGACCACAGGCTTTTCCACAGCCCACAACTCCTTCCAGCTCTCACCACAGGGCCACAGCCCTTTCCACAAGGCTAAAGGGCCTATCCATAGGGCCACAGACCTTTCCACAGGGCCACAACACCCTCCAGCTCTCTCCACAGGACAAGAAGCTCTCTTTACAGGGCCATAGCTCACCTCCACAGGGCCAAATGCACTTTCCACACGGCTACAACTCCCAACAGCTCTCTCCACAGAGTCACAGGGCCCGTCTGCAGGGCACAAGCGCCCTCTTCAAGGCCAAAAGGCCTTTCTACATGGCTATAGTCATTTCCATACGGCACGAGCCCCTCCAGCTCTCTCCACAGGGCAACGGACCCCTATACAGGGTCACAGGCCTTTCCACAGGGCCACAACACCTTCAGCTCTCTCCACAGGACCACAGGCTCCTACTGGGCCACAGGCCTTTCCACAGTGCCACAAGCCCCTCCAGCTCTCTCCACAGGCAATCATGTTGCATGTTGTTTACTGCAAAGGACTTCATAGGCTCAAATCTTACTCCAGAGCCTTCCACAGGCCTCTCCAGCCCGCTCCACATGGCCTTTTCCTCAGGCCACAACTCCCTCCAGCTCTCTTTACATCGCCACATGCCCCTCTGCGGGGCCACAGACCCCTATACAGGGTCACAGGCCTTTCCACAGGGCCTCAACCCCTTCAGCTGTCTCCACAGGACCACAGGCTTTTCCACAGCCCACAACTCCTTCCAGCTCTCACCACATGGCCACAGCCCTTTCCACAAGGCTAAAGGGCCTATCCATAGGGCCACAGACTTTTCCACAGGGCCACAACACCCTCCAGCTCTCTCCACAGGACAAGAAGCTCTCTTTACAGGGCCATAGCTCACCTCCACAGGGCCAAATGCACTTTCCACACGGCTACAACTCCCAACAGCTCTCTCCACAGAGTCACAGGGCCCGTCTGCAGGGCACAAGCGCCCTCTTCAAGGCCAAAAGGCCTTTCTACATGGCTATAGTCATTTCCATACGGCACGAGCCCCTCCAGCTCTCTCCACAGGGCAACGGACCCCTATACAGGGTCACAGGCCTTTCCACAGGGCCACAACACCTTCAGCTCTCTCCACAGGACCACAGGCTCCTACTGGGCCACAGGCCTTTCCACAGTGCCACAAGCCCCTCCAGCTCTCTCCACAGGCAATCATGTTGCATGTTGTTTACTGCAAAGGACTTCATAGGCTCAAATCTTACTCCAGAGCCTTCCACAGGCCTCTCCAGCCCGCTCCACATGGCCTTTTCCTCAGGCCACAACTCCCTCCAGCTCTCTTTACATCGCCACATGCCCCTCTGCGGGGCCACAGACCCCTATACAGGGTCACAGGCCTTTCCACAGGGCCTCAACCCCTTCAGCTGTCTCCACAGGACCACAGGCTTTTCCACAGCCCACAACTCCTTCCAGCTCTCACCACAGGGCCACAGCCCTTTCCACAAGGCTAAAGGGCCTATCCATAGGGCCACATACCTTTCCACAGGGCCACAACACCCTCCAGCTCTCTCCACAGGACAAGAAGCTCTCTTTACAGGGCCATACCTCACCTCCACAGGGCCAAATGCACTTTCCACACGGCCACAACTCCCAACAGCTCTCTCCACAGAGTCACAGGGCCCGTCTGCAGGGCACAAGCCCCCTCTTCAAGGCCAAAAGGCCTTTCTACATGGCCATAGTCATTTCCATAGGGCACGAGCCCCTCCAGCTCTCTCCACAGGGCAACAGACCCCTATACAGGATCACAGCCCTTTCCACAGGGCCACAACACCTTCAGCTCTCTCCACAGGACCACAGGCTCCTACTGGGCCACAGGCCTTTCTACAGTGCCACAAGCCCCTCCAGCTCTCTCCACAGGCAATCATGTTGCATGTTGTTTACTGCAAAGGACTTCATAGGCTCAAATCTTACTCCAGAGCCTTCCACAGGCCTCTCCAGCCTGCTCCACATGGCCTTTTCCTCAGGCCACAACTCCCTCCAGCTCTCTTTACATCGCCACATGCCCCTCTGCGGGGCCACAGACCCCTATACAGGGTCACAGGCCTTTCCACAGGGCCTCAACCCCTTCAGCTGTCTCCACAGGACCACAGGCTTTTCCACAGCCCACAACTCCTTCCAGCTCTCACCACAGGGCCACAGCCCTTTCCACAAGGCTAAAGGGCCTATCCATAGGGCCACAGACCTTTCCACAGGGCCACAACACCCTCCAGCTCTCTCCACAGGACAAGAAGCTCTCTTTACAGGGCCATAGCTCACCTCCACAGGGCCAAATGCACTTTCCACACGGCTACAACTCCCAACAGCTCTCTCCACAGAGTCACAGGGCCCGTCTGCAGGGCACAAGCGCCCTCTTCAAGGCCAAAAGGCCTTTCTACATGGCTATAGTCATTTCCATACGGCACGAGCCCCTCCAGCTCTCTCCACAGGGCAACGGACCCCTATACAGGGTCACAGGCCTTTCCACAGGGCCACAACACCTTCAGCTCTCTCCACAGGACCACAGGCTCCTACTGGGCCACAGGCCTTTCCACAGTGCCACAAGCCCCTCCAGCTCTCTCCACAGGCAATCATGTTGCATGTTGTTTACTGCAAAGGACTTCATAGGCTCAAATCTTACTCCAGAGCCTTCCACAGGCCTCTCCAGCCCGCTCCACATGGCCTTTTCCTCAGGCCACAACTCCCTCCAGCTCTCTTTACATCGCCACATGCCCCTCTGCGGGGCCACAGACCCCTATACAGGGTCACAGGCCTTTCCACAGGGCCTCAACCCCTTCAGCTGTCTCCACAGGACCACAGGCTTTTCCACAGCCCACAACTCCTTCCAGCTCTCACCACAGGGCCACAGCCCTTTCCACAAGGCTAAAGGGCCTATCCATAGGGCCACAGACCTTTCCACAGGGCCACAACACCCTCCAGCTCTCTCCACAGGACAAGAAGCTGTCTTTACAGGGCCATAGCTCACCTCCACAGGGCCAAATGCACTTTCCACACGGCTACAACTCCCAACAGCTCTCTCCACAGAGTCACAGGGCCCGTCTGCAGGGCACAAGCGCCCTCTTCAAGGCCAAAAGGCCTTTCTACATGGCTATAGTCATTTCCATACGGCACGAGCCCCTCCAGCTCTCTCCACAGGGCAACGGACCCCTATACAGGGTCACAGGCCTTTCCACAGGGCCACAACACCTTCAGCTCTCTCCACAGGACCACAGGCTCCTACTGGGCCACAGGCCTTTCCACAGTGCCACAAGCCCCTCCAGCTCTCTCCACAGGCAATCATGTTGCATGTTGTTTACTGCAAAGGACTTCATAGGCTCAAATCTTACTCCAGAGCCTTCCACAGGCCTCTCCAGCCCGCTCCACATGGCCTGTTCCTCAGGCCACAACTCCCTCCAGCTCTCTTTACATCGCCACATGCCCCTCTGCGGGGCCACAGACCCCTATACAGGGTCACAGGCCTTTCCACAGGGCCTCAACCCCTTCAGCTGTCTCCACAGGACCACAGGCTTTTCCACAGCCCACAACTCCTTCCAGCTCTCACCACAGGGCCACAGCCCTTTCCACAAGGCTAAAGGGCCTATCCATAGGGCCACAGACCTTTCCACAGGGCCACAACACCCTCCAGCTCTCTCCACAGGACAAGAAGCTCTCTTTACAGGGCCATAGCTCACCTCCACAGGGCCAAATGCACTTTCCACACGGCTACAACTCCCAACAGCTCTCTCCACAGAGTCACAGGGCCCGTCTGCAGGGCACAAGCGCCCTCTTCAAGGCCAAAAGGCCTTTCTACATGGCTATAGTCATTTCCATACGGCACGAGCCCCTCCAGCTCTCTCCACAGGGCAACGGACCCCTATACAGGGTCACAGGCCTTTCCACAGGGCCACAACACCTTCAGCTCTCTCCACAGGACCACAGGCTCCTACTGGGCCACAGGCCTTTCCACAGTGCCACAAGCCCCTCCAGCTCTCTCCACAGGCAATCATGTTGCATGTTGTTTACTGCAAAGGACTTCATAGGCTCAAATCTTACTCCAGAGCCTTCCACAGGCCTCTCCAGCCCGCTCCACATGGCCTTTTCCTCAGGCCACAACTCCCTCCAGCTCTCTTTACATCGCCACATGCCCCTCTGCGGGGCCACAGACCCCTATACAGGGTCACAGGCCTTTCCACAGGGCCTCAACCCCTTCAGCTGTCTCCACAGGACCACAGGCTTTTCCACAGCCCACAACTCCTTCCAGCTCTCACCACAGGGCCACAGCCCTTTCCACAAGGCTAAAGGGCCTATCCATAGGGCCACAGACCTTTCCACAGGGCCACAACACCCTCCAGCTCTCTCCACAGGACAAGAAGCTCTCTTTACAGGGCCATAGCTCACCTCCACAGGGCCAAATGCACTTTCCACACGGCTACAACTCCCAACAGCTCTCTCCACAGAGTCACAGGGCCCGTCTGCAGGGCACAAGCGCCCTCTTCAAGGCCAAAAGGCCTTTCTACATGGCTATAGTCATTTCCATACGGCACGAGCCCCTCCAGCTCTCTCCACAGGGCAACGGACCCCTATACAGGGTCACAGGCCTTTCCACAGGGCCACAACACCTTCAGCTCTCTCCACAGGACCACAGGCTCCTACTGGGCCACAGGCCTTTCCACAGTGCCACAAGCCCCTCCAGCTCTCTCCACAGGCAATCATGTTGCATGTTGTTTACTGCAAAGGACTTCATAGGCTCAAATCTTACTCCAGAGCCTTCCACAGGCCTCTCCAGCCCGCTCCACATGGCCTTTTCCTCAGGCCACAACTCCCTCCAGCTCTCTTTACATCGCCACATGCCCCTCTGCGGGGCCACAGACCCCTATACAGGGTCACAGGCCTTTCCACAGGGCCTCAACCCCTTCAGCTGTCTCCACAGGACCACAGGCTTTTCCACAGCCCACAACTCCTTCCAGCTCTCACCACAGGGCCACAGCCCTTTCCACAAGGCTAAAGGGCCTATCCATAGGGCCACAGACCTTTCCACAGGGCCACAACACCCTCCAGCTCTCTCCACAGGACAAGAAGCTCTCTTTATAGGGCCATAGCTCACCTCCACAGGGCCAAATGCACTTTCCACACGGCTACAACTCCCAACAGCTCTCTCCACAGAGTCACAGGGCCCGTCTGCAGGGCACAAGCGCCCTCTTCAAGGCCAAAAGGCCTTTCTACATGGCTATAGTCATTTCCATACGGCACGAGCACCTCCAGCTCTCTCCACAGGGCAACGGACCCCTATACAGGGTCACAGGCCTTTCCACAGGGCCACAACACCTTCAGCTCTCTCCACAGGACCACAGGCTCCTACTGGGCCACAGGCCTTTCCACAGTGCCACAAGCCCCTCCAGCTCTCTCCACAGGCAATCATGTTGCATGTTGTTTACTGCAAAGGACTTCATAGGCTCAAATCTTACTCCAGAGCCTTTCACAGGCCTCTCCAGCCCGCTCCACATGGCCTTTTCCTCAGGCCACAACTCCCTCCAGCTCTCTTTACATCGCCACATGCCCCTCTGCGGGGCCACAGACCCCTATACAGGGTCACAGGCCTTTCCACAGGGCCTCAACCCCTTCAGCTGTCTCCACAGGACCACAGGCTTTTCCACAGCCCACAACTCCTTCCAGCTCTCACCACAGGGCCACAGCCCTTTCCACAAGGCTAAAGTGCCTATCCATAGGGCCACAGACCTTTCCACAGGGCCACAACACCCTCCAGCTCTCTCCACAGGACAAGAAGCTCTCTTTACAGGGCCATAGCTCACCTCCACAGGGCCAAATGCACTTTCCACACGGCTACAACTCCCAACAGCTCTCTCCACAGAGTCACAGGGCCCGTCTGCAGGGCACAAGCGCCCTCTTCAAGGCCAAAAGGCCTTTCTACATGGCTATAGTCATTTCCATACGGCACGAGCCCCTCCAGCTCTCTCCACAGGGCAACGGACCCCTATACAGGGTCACAGGCCTTTCCACAGGGCCACAACACCCTCAGCTCTCTCCACAGGACCACAGGCTCCTACTGGGCCACAGGCCTTTCCACAGTGCCACAAGCCCCTCCAGCTCTCTCCACAGGCAATCATGTTGCATGTTGTTTACTGCAAAGGACTTCATAGGCTCAAATCTTACTCCAGAGCCTTCCACAGGCCTCTCCAGCCCGCTCCACATGGCCTTTTCCTCAGGCCACAACTCCCTCCAGCTCTCTTTACATCGCCACATGCCCCTCTGCGGGGCCACAGACCCCTATACAGGGTCACAGGCCTTTCCACAGGGCCTCAACCCCTTCAGCTGTCTCCACAGGACCACAGGCTTTTCCACAGCCCACAACTCCTTCCAGCTCTCACCACAGGGCCACAGCCCTTTCCACAAGGCTAAAGGGCCTATCCATAGGGCCACATACCTTTCCACAGGGCCACAACACCCTCCAGCTCTCTCCACAGGACAAGAAGCTCTCTTTACAGGGCCATACCTCACCTCCACAGGGCCAAATACACTTTCCACACGGCCACAACTCCCAACAGCTCTCTCCACAGAGTCACAGGGCCCGTCTGCAGGGCACAAGCCCCCTCTTCAAGGCCAAAAGGCCTTTCTACATGGCCATAGTCATTTCCATAGGGCACGAGCCCCTCCAGCTCTCTCCACAGGGCAACAGACCCCTATACAGGATCACAGGCCTTTCCACAGGGCCACAACACCTTCAGCTCTCTCCACAGGACCACAGGCTCCTACTGGGCCACAGGCCTTTCTACAGTGCCACAAGCCCCTCCAGCTCTCTCCACAGGCAATCATGTTGCATGTTGTTTACTGCAAAGGACTTCATAGGCTCAAATCTTACTCCAGAGCCTTCCACAGGCCTCTCCAGCCCGCTCCAGATGGCCTTTTCCTCAGGCCACAACTCCCTCCAGCTCTCTTTACATCGCCACATGCCCCTCTGCGGGGCCACAGACCCCTATACAGGGTCACAGGCCTTTCCACAGGGCCTCAACCCCTTCAGCTGTCTCCACAGGACCACAGGCTTTTCCACAGCCCACAACTCCTTCCAGCTCTCACCACAGGGCCACAGCCCTTTCCACAAGGCTAAAGGGCCTATCCATAGGGCCACAGACCTTTCCACAGGGCCACAACACCCTCCAGCTCTCTGCACAGGACAAGAAGCTCTCTTTACAGGGCCATAGCTCACCTCCACAGGGCCAAATGCACTTTCCACACGGCTACAACTCCCAACAGCTCTCTCAACAGAGTCACAGGGCCCGTCTGCAGGGCACAAGCGCCCTCTTCAAGGCCAAAAGGCCTTTCTACATGGCTATAGTCATTTCCATACGGCACGAGCCCCTCCAGCTCTCTCCACAGGGCAACGGACCCCTATACAGGGTCACAGGCCTTTCCACAGGGCCACAACACCTTCAGCTCTCTCCACAGGACCACAGGCTCCTACTGGGCCACAGGCCTTTCCACAGTGCCACAAGCCCCTCCAGCTCTCTCCACAGGCAATCATGTTGCATGTTGTTTACTGCAAAGGACTTCATAGGCTCAAATCTTACTCCAGAGCCTTCCACAGGCCTCTCCAGCCCGCTCCACATGGCCTTTTCCTCAGGCCACAACTCCCTCCAGCTCTCTTTACATCGCCACATGCCCCTCTGCGGGGCCACAGACCCCTATACAGGGTGACAGGCCTTTCCACAGGGCCTCAACCCCTTCAGCTGTCTCCACAGGACCACAGGCTTTTCCACAGCCCACAACTCCTTCCAGCTCTCACCACAGGGCCACAGCCCTTTCCACAAGGCTAAAGGGCCTATCCATAGGGCCACAGACCTTTCCACAGGGCCACAACACCCTCCAGCTCTCTCCACAGGACAAGAAGCTCTCTTTACAGGGCCATAGCTCACCTCCACAGGGCCAAATGCACTTTCCACACGGCTACAACTCCCAACAGCTCTCTCCACAGAGTCACAGGGCCCGTCTGCAGGGCACAAGAGCCCTCTTCAAGGCCAAAAGGCCTTTCTACATGGCTATAGTCATTTCCATATGGCACGAGCCCCTCCAGCTCTCTCCACAGGGCAACGGACCCCTATACAGGGTCACAGGCCTTTCCACAGGGCCACAACACCTTCAGCTCTCTCCACAGGACCACAGGCTCCTACTGGGCCACAGGCATTTCCACAGTGCCACAAGCCCCTCCAGCTCTCTCCACAGGCAATCATGTTGCATGTTGTTTACTGCAAAGGACTTCATAGGCTCAAATCTTACTCCAGAGCCTTCCACAGGCCTCTCCAGCCCGCTCCACATGGCCTTTTCCTCAGGCCACAACTCCCTCCAGCTCTCTTTACATCGCCACATGCCCCTCTGCGGGGCCACAGACCCCTATACAGGGTGACAGGCCTTTCCACAGGGCCTCAACCCCTTCAGCTGTCTCCACAGGACCACAGGCTTTTCCACAGCCCACAACTCCTTCCAGCTCTCACCACAGGGCCACAGCCCTTTCCACAAGGCTAAAGGGCCTATCCATAGGGCCACAGACCTTTCCACAGGGCCACAACACCCTCCAGCTCTCTCCACAGGACAAGAAGCTCTCTTTACAGGGCCATAGCTCACCTCCACAGGGCCAAATGCACTTTCCACACGGCTACAACTCCCAACAGCTCTCTCCACAGAGTCACAGGGCCCGTCTGCAGGGCACAAGAGCCCTCTTCAAGGCCAAAAGGCCTTTCTACATGGCTATAGTCATTTCCATACGGCACGAGCCCCTCCAGCTCTCTCCACAGGGCAACGGACCCCTATACAGGGTCACAGGGGTTTCCACAGGGCCACAACACCTTCAGCTCTCTCCACAGGACCACAGGCTCCTACTGGGCCACAGGCCTTTCCACAGTGCCACAAGCCCCTCCAGCTCTCTCCACAGGCAATCATGTTGCATGTTGTTTACTGCAAAGGACTTCATAGGCTCAAATCTTACTCCAGAGCCTTCCACAGGCCTCTCCAGCCCGCTCCACATGGCCTGTTCCTCAGGCCACAACTCCCTCCAGCTCTCTTTACATCGCCACATGCCCCTCTGCGGGGCCACAGACCCCTATACAGGGTCACAGGCCTTTCCACAGGGCCTCAACCCCTTCAGCTGTCTCCACAGGACCACAGGCTTTTCCACAGCCCACAACTCCTTCCAGCTCTCACCACAGGGCCACAGCCCTTTCCACAAGGCTAAAGGGCCTATCCATAGGGCCACATACCTTTCCACAGGGCCACAACACCCTCCAGCTCTCTCCACAGGACAAGAAGCTCTCTTTACAGGGCCATAGCTCACCTCCACAGGGCCAAATGCACTTTCCACACGGCTACAACTCCCAACAGCTCTCTCCACAGAGTCACAGGGCCCGTCTGCAGGGCACAAGAGCCCTCTTCAAGGCCAAAAGGCCTTTCTACATGCCTATAGTCATTTCCATACGGCACGAGCCCCTCCAGCTCTCTCCACAGGGCAACGGACCCCTATACAGGGTCACAGGCCTTTCCACAGGGCCTCAACCCCTTCAGCTGTCTCCACAGGACCACAGGCTCCTACTGGGCCACAGGCCTTTCCACAGTGCCACAAGCCCCTCCAACTCTTCTCCACAGGACAACAAGCTCTCTTTACCGGGCCATAGCTCCCATCAACAGGGCGAAATGCACTTTCTGCACCGCCACTGCCCCCTTTAGCTCTCTCCACAGAGACACAAGGCCCGTCTGCAAGGCACAAGCCCCCTCTTCAAGGCCAGAAGGCCTGTCTACATGGCCATAGTCATTTCCATAGGGCACGAGCCCCTACAGCTCTCTCCACAGGGCAACGGACCCCTATACAGGGTCACAGGCCTTTCCACAGGGCCTCAACCCCATCAGCTCTCTCCACAGGACCACTGGCTCCTTCTGCCGGGCCACAAGCATTTCCACAGGGCCACAATCCCCTCAAACTCTTTTCCACATGACAACAAGCTAACTTTACAAGGACATAGCTCCCTTCCTCATAGCCAGCCATCATGGTGTTTGTGTTATTAAAGAAAAAAAAAATTTGAGGGCTGGCTAGAGGCAGCCGTGGACACACGATAGCCAGCCCTCATGGTGTTTGTGTTATTAAAGAAAAAAAAAATTGGGGGGCTGGCTAGAGGCAGCCGTGAACACACGATAGCCAGCCCTCATGGTGTTTGTGTTATTAAAGAAAAAAAAAATTGGGGGGCTGGCTAGAGGCAGCCGTGGACACACGATAGCCAGCCCTCATGGTGTTTGTGTTATTAAAGAAAAAAAAAAATTGGGGGGCTGGCTAGAGGCAGCCGTGAACACACGATAGCCAGTCCTCATGGTGTTTGTGTTATTAAAGAAAAAAAAAATTGGGGGGCTGGCTAGAGGCAGCCGTGGACACATGATAGCCAGCCCTCATGGTGTTTGTGTTATTAAAGAAAAAAAAAATTGGGGGGCTGGCTAGAGGCAGCCGTGGACACACGATAGCCAGGCCTCATGGTGCTTGTGTTATTAAAGAAAAAAAAAATTGGGGGGCTGGCTAGAGGTAGCCGTGGATACACGATAGCCAGCCCTCATGGTGTTTGTGTTATTAAAGAAAAAAAAAAATTGGGGGGCTGGCTAGAGGCAGCCGTGAACACACGATAGCCAGCCCTCATGGTGTTTGTGTTATTAAAGAAAAAAAAAAAATTGGGGGGCTGGCTAGAGGCAGCCGTGAACACACGATAGCCAGCCCTCATGGTGTTTGTGTTATTAAAGAAAAAAAAAATTGGGGTGCTGGCTAAAGGCAGCCATGGACACATGATAGCCAGCCCTCATGGTGTTTGTGTTATTAAAGAAAAAAAAATTGGGGGGCTGGCTAGAGGCAGCCGTGAACACACGATAGCCAGCCCTCATGGTGTTTGTGTTATTAAAGAAAAACAAAAATTGGGGGGCTGGCTAGAGGCAGCCGTGGACACACGATAGCCAGCCCTCATGGTGTTTGTGTTATTAAAGAAAAAAAAATTTGGGGGTTGGCTAGAGGCAGCCGTGGACACACGATAGCCAGCCCTCATGGTGTTTGTGTTATTAAAGAAAAAAAAAATTGGGGGGCTGGCTAGAGGCAGCCGTGAACACACGATAGCCAGCCCTCATGGTGTTTGTGTTATTAAAGAAAAAAAAAAAATTGGGGGGCTGGCTAGAGGCAGCCGTGGACACACGATAGCCAGCCCTCATGGTGTTTGTGTTATTAAAGAAAAAAAAAATTGGGGGGCTGGCTAGAGGCAGCCGTGAACACACGATAGCCAGCCCTCATGGTGTTTGTGTTATTAAAGAAAAAAAAAATTGGGGGGCTGGCTAGAGGCAGCCCTGGACACATGATAGCGAGCCCTCATGGTGTTTGTGTTATTAAAGAAAAAAAAATTGGGGGGCTGGCTAGAGGCAGCCGTGAACACACGATAGCCAGCCCTCATGGTGTTTGTGTTATTAAAGAAAAAAAAAATTGGGGGGCTGGCTAGAGGCAGCCGTGAACACACGATAGCCAGCCCTCATGGTGTTTGTGTTATTAAAGAAAAAAAAAATTGGGGGGCTGGCTAGAGGCAGCCGTGGACACATGATAGCCAGCCCTCATGGTGTTTGTGTTATTAAAGAAAAAAAAAATTGGGGGGCTGGCTAGAGGCAGACGTGGACACACGATAGCCAGCCCTCATGGTGTTTGTGTTATTAAAGAAAAAAAAAAATTGGGGGGCTGGCTAGAGGTAGCCGTGGATACACGATAGCCAACCCTCATGGTGTTTGTGTTATTAAAGAAAAAAAAAATTGGGGGGCTGGCTAGAGGCAGCCGTGGACACATGATAGCCAGCCCTCATGGTGTTTGTGTTATTAAAGAAAAAAAAAAATTGGGGGGCTGGCTAGAGGTAGCCGTGGATACACGATAGCCAGCCCTCATGGTGTTTGTGTTATTAAAGAAAAAAAAAAATTGGGGGGCTGGCTAGAGGCAGCCGTGAACACACGATAGCCAGCCCTCATGGTGTTTGTGTTATTAAAGAAAAAAAAAAATTGGGGGGCTGGCTAGAGGCAGCCGTGGACACACGATAGCCAGCCCTCATGGTGTTTGTGTTATTAAAGAAAAAAAAAATTAGGGGGCTGGCTAGAGGCAGCCGTGAACACACGATAGCCAGCCCTCATGGTGTTTGTGTTATTAAAGAAAAAAAATATTTGGGTGGCTGGCTAGAGGCAGCCGTGGACACACGATAGCCAGCCCTAATGGTGTTTGTGTTATTAAAGAAAAAAAAAATTGGGGGGCTGGCTAGAGGCAGCCGTGAACACACGATAGCCAGGCCTCATGGTGCTTGTGTTATTAAAGAAAAAAAAAACTGGGGGGCTGGCTAGAGGTAGCCGTGGATACACGATAGCCAGCCCTCATGGTGTTTGTGTTATTAAAGAAAAAAAAAATTGGGGGGCTGGCTAGAGGCAGCCGTGAACACACGATAGCCAGCCCTCATGGTGTTTGTGTTATTAAAGAAAAAAAAAATTGGGGGGCTGGCTAGAGGCAGCCGTGAACACACGATAGCCAGCCCTCATGGTGTTTGTGTTATTAAAGAAAAAAAAAAAATTGGGGGGCTGGCTAGAGGCAGCCGTGGACACACGATAGCCAGCCCTCATGGTGTTTGTGTTATTAAAGAAAAAAAAAATTGGGGGGCTGGCTAGAGGCAGCCGTGAACACACGATAGCCAGCCCTCATGGTGTTTGTGTTATTAAAGAAAAAAAAAATTGGGGGGCTGGCTAGAGGCAGCCCTGGACACATGATAGCGAGCCCTCATGGTGTTTGTGTTATTAAAGAAAAAAAAATTGGGGGGCTGGCTAGAGGCAGCCGTGAACACACGATAGCCAGCCCTCATGGTGTTTGTGTTATTAAAGAAAAAAAAAATTGGGGGGCTGGCTAGAGGCAGCCGTGAACACACGATAGCCAGCCCTCATGGTGTTTGTGTTATTAAAGAAAAAAAAAATTGGGGGGCTGGCTAGAGGCAGCCGTGGACACATGATAGCCAGCCCTCATGGTGTTTGTGTTATTAAAGAAAAAAAAAATTGGGGGGCTGGCTAGAGGCAGACGTGGACACACGATAGCCAGCCCTCATGGTGCTTGTGTTATTAAAGAAAAAAAAAATTGGGGGGCTGGCTAGAGGTAGCCGTGGATACACGATAGCCAGCCCTCATGGTGTTTGTGTTATTAAAGAAAAAAAAAAATTGGGGGGCTGGCTAGAGGCAGCCGTGAACACACGATAGCCAGCCCTCATGGTGTTTGTGTTATTAAAGAAAAAAAAAAATTGGGGGGCTGGCTAGAGGCAGCCGTGGACACACGATAGCCAGCCCTCATGGTGTTTGTGTTATTAAAGAAAAAAAAAATTAGGGGGCTGGCTAGAGGCAGCCGTGAACACACGATAGCCAGCCCTCATGGTGTTTGTGTTATTAAAGAAAAAAAATATTTGGGTGGCTGGCTAGAGGCAGCCGTGGACACACGATAGCCAGCCCTAATGGTGTTTGTGTTATTAAAGAAAAAAAAAATTGGGGGGCTGGCTAGAGGCAGCCGTGAACACACGATAGCCAGGCCTCATGGTGCTTGTGTTATTAAAGAAAAAAAAAACTGGGGGGCTGGCTAGAGGTAGCCGTGGATACACGATAGCCAGCCCTCATGGTGTTTGTGTTATTAAAGAAAAAAAAAATTGGGGGGCTGGCTAGAGGCAGCCGTGAACACACGATAGCCAGCCCTCATGGTGTTTGTGTTATTAAAGAAAAAAAAAAAATTGGGGGGCTGGCTAGAGGCAGCCGTGAACACACGATAGCCAGCCCTCATGGTGTTTGTGTTATTAAAGAAAAAAAAAATTGGGGGGCTGGCTAGAGGCAGCCATGGACACATGATAGCCAGCCCTCATGGTGTTTGTGTTATTAAAGAAAAAAAAAATTGGGGGGCTGGCTAGAGGCAGCCGTGAACACACGATAGCCAGACCTCATGGTGTTTGTGTTATTAAAGAAAAACAAAAATTGGGGGGCTGGCTAGAGGCAGCCGTGGACACACGATAGCCAGCCCTCATGGTGTTTGTGTTATTAAAGAAAAACAAATTTGGGGGTTGGCTAGAGGCAGCCGTGGACACACGATAGCCAGCCCTCATGGTGTTTGTGTTATTAAAGAAAAAAAAAATTGGGGGGCTGGCTAGAGGCAGCCGTGAACACACGATAGCCAGCCCTCATGGTGTTTGTGTTATTAAAGAAAAAAAAAATTGGGGGGCTGGCTAGAGGCAGCCGTGGACACACGATAGCCAGCCCTCATGGTGTTTGTGTTATTAAAGAAAAAAAAAATTGGGGGGCTGGCTAGAGGCAGCCGTGAACACACGATAGTCAGCCCTCATGGTGTTTGTGTTATTAAAGAAAAAAAAAATTGGGGGGCTGGCTAGAGGCAGCCGTGGACACACGATAGCCAGCCCTCATGGTGTTTGTGTTATTAAAGAAAAAAAAAATTGGGGGGCTGGCTAGAGGCAGCCGTGGACACACGATAGCCAGCCCTCATGGTGCTTGTGTTATTAAAGAAAAAAAAAATTGGGGGGCTGGCTAGAGGTAGCCGTGGATACACGATAGCCAGCCCTCATGGTGTTTGTGTTATTAAAGAAAAAAAAAAATTGGGGGGCTGGCTAGAGGCAGCCGTGAACACACGATAGCCAGCCCTCATGGTGTTTGTGTCATTAAAGAAAAAAAAAATTGGGGGGTTGGCTAGAGGCAGCTGTGGACACACGATAGCCAGCCCTCATGGTGTTTGTGTTATTAAAGAAAAAAAAAATTAGGGGGCTGGCTAGAGGCAGCCGTGGACACACGATAGCCAGACCTCATGGTGTTTGTGTTATTAAAGAAAAAAAAAAATTGGGGGGCTGGCTAGAGGCAGCCGTGAACACACGATAGCCAGCCCTCATGGTGTTTGTGTTATTAAAGAAAAAAAAAATTGGGGGGCTGGCTAGAGGCAGCTGTGGACACACGATAGCCAGCCCTCATGGTGTTTGTGTTATTAAAGAAAAAAAAAATTAGGGGGCTGGCTAGAGGCAGCCGTGGACACACGATAGCCAGCCCTCATGGTGTTTGTGTTATTAAAGAAAAAAAAAAATTGGGGGGCTGGCTAGAGGCAGCCGTGAACACACGATAGCCAGCCCTCATGGTGTTTGTGTTATTAAAGAAAAAAAAAATTGGGGGGCTGGCTAGAGGCAGCCGTGAACACACGATAGCCAGCCATCATGGTGTTTGTGTTATTAAAGAAAAAAAATATTTGGGGGGCTGGCTAGAGGCAGCCGTGGACACACGATAGCCAGCCCTCATGGTGTTTGTGTTATTAAAGAAAAAAAAAATTGGGGGGCTGGCTAGAGGCAGCCGTGAACACACGATAGCCAGCCCTCATGGTGTTTGTGTTATTAAAGAAAAAAAATATTTGGGTGGCTGGCTAGAGGCAGCCGTGGACACACGATAGCCAGCCCTAATGGTGTTTGTGTTATTAAAGAAAAAAAAAATTGGGGGGCTGGCTAGAGGCAGCCGTGAACACACGATAGCCAGGCCTCATGGTGCTTGTGTTATTAAAGAAAAAAAAAACTGGGGGGCTGGCTAGAGGTAGCCGTGGATACACGATAGCCAGCCCTCATGGTGTTTGTGTTATTAAAGAAAAAAAAAATTGGGGGGCTGGCTAGAGGCAGCCGTGAACACACGATAGCCAGCCCTCATGGTGTTTGTGTTATTAAAGAAAAAAAAAAAATTGGGGGGCTGGCTAGAGGCAGCCGTGAACACACAATAGCCAGCCCTCATGGTGTTTGTGTTATTAAAGAAAAAAAAAATTGGGGGGCTGGCTAGAGGCAGCCATGGACACATGATAGCCAGCCCTCATGGTGTTTGTGTTATTAAAGAAAAAAAAAATTGGGGGGCTGGCTAGAGGCAGCCGTGAACACACGATAGCCAGACCTCATGGTGTTTGTGTTATTAAAGAAAAACAAAAATTGGGGGGCTGGTAGAGGCAGCCGTGGACACACGATAGTCAGCCCTCATGGTGTTTGTGTTATTAAAGAAAAAAAAAATTGGGGGTTGGCTAGAGGCAGCCGTGGACACACGATAGCCAGCCCTCATGGTGTTTGTGTTACTAAAGAAAAAAAAAATTGGGGGGCTGGCTAGAGGCAGCCGTGAACACACGATAGCCAGCCCTCATGGTGTTTGTGTTATTAAAGAAAAAAAAAATTGGAGGGCTGGCTAGAGGCAGCCGTGGACACACGATAGCCAGCCCTCATGGTGTTTGTGTTATTAAAGAAAAAAAAAAATTGGGGGGCTGGCTAGAGGCAGCCGTGAACACACGATAGTCAGCCCTCATGGTGTTTGTGTTATTAAAGAAAAAAAAAATTGGGGGGCTGGCTAGAGGCAGCTGTGGACACACGATAGCCAGCCCTCATGGTGTTTGTGTTATTAAAGAAAAAAAAAATTGGGGGGCTGGCTAGAGGCAGCCGTGGACACACGATAGCCAGCCCTCATGGTGCTTGTGTTATTAAAGAAAAAAAAAATTGGGGGGCTGGCTAGAGGTAGCCGTGGATACACGATAGCCAGCCCTCATGGTGTTTGTGTTATTAAAGAAAAAAAAAAATTGGGGGGCTGGCTAGAGGCAGCCGTGAACACACGATAGCCAGCCCTCATGGTGTTTGTGTTATTAAAGAAAAAAAAAATTGGGGGGCTGGCTAGAGGCAGCTGTGGACACACGATAGCCAGCCCTCATGGTGTTTGTGTTATTAAAGAAAAAAAAAATTAGGGGGCTGGCTAGAGGCAGCCGTGGACACACGATAGCCAGCCCTCATGGTGTTTGTGTTATTAAAGAAAAAAAAAAATTGGGGGGCTGGCTAGAGGCAGCCGTGAACACACGATAGCCAGCCCTCATGGTGTTTGTGTTATTAAAGAAAAAAAAAATTGGGGGGCTGGCTAGAGGCAGCTGTGGACACACGATAGCCAGCCCTCATGGTGTTTGTGTTATTAAAGAAAAAAAAAATTAGGGGGCTGGCTAGAGGCAGCCGTGGACACACGATAGCCAGCCCTCATGGTGTTTGTGTTATTAAAGAAAAAAAAAATTGGGGGGCTGGCTAGAGGCAGCCGTGAACACACGATAGCCAGCCCTCATGGTGTTTGTGTTATTAAAGAAAAAAAAAATTGGGGGGCTGGCTAGAGGCAGCCGTGAACACACGATAACCAGCCCTCATGGTGTTTGTGTTATTAAAGAAAAAAAATATTTGGGGGGCTGGCTAGAGGCAGCCGTGGACACACGATAGCCAGCCCTCATGGTGTTTGTGTTATTAAAGAAAAAAAAAATTGGGGGGCTGGCTAGAGGCAGCCGTGAACACACGATAGCCAGCCCTCATGGTGTTTGTGTTATTAAAGAAAAAAAATATTTGGGTGGCTGGCTAGAGGCAGCCGTGGACACACGATAGCCAGCCCTAATGGTGTTTGTGTTATTAAAGAAAAAAAAAATTGGGGGGCTGGCTAGAGGCAGCCGTGAACACACGATAGCCAGGCCTCATGGTGCTTGTGTTATTAAAGAAAAAAAAAACTGGGGGGCTGGCTAGAGGTAGCCGTGGATACACGATAGCCAGCCCTCATGGTGTTTGTGTTATTAAAGAAAAAAAAAATTGGGGGGCTGGCTAGAGGCAGCCGTGAACACACGATAGCCAGCCCTCATGGTGTTTGTGTTATTAAAGAAAAAAAAAATTGGGGGGCTGGCTAGAGGCAGCCATGGACACATGATAGCCAGCCCTCATGGTGTTTGTGTTATTAAAGAAAAAAAAAAATTGGGGGGCTGGCTAGAGGCAGCCGTGAACACACGATAGCCAGCCCTCATGGTGTTTGTGTTATTAAAGAAAAACAAAAATTGGGGGGCTGGCTAGAGGCAGCCGTGGACACACGATAGCCAGCCCTCATGGTGTTTGTGTTATTAAAGAAAAAAAAATTTGGGGGTTGGCTAGAGGCAGCCGTGGACACACGATAGCCAGCCCTCATGGTGTTTGTGTTATTAAAGAAAAAAAAAATTGGGGGGCTGGCTAGAGGCAGCCGTGAACACACGATAGCCAGCCCTCATGGTGTTTGTGTTATTAAAGAAAAAAAAAATTGGGGGGCTGGCTAGAGGCAGCCGTGGACACACGATAGCCAGCCCTCATGGTGTTTGTGTTATTAAAGAAAAAAAAAATTGGGGGGCTGGCTAGAGGCAGCCGTGAACACACGATAGTCAGCACTCATGGTGTTTGTGTTATTAAAGAAAAAAAAAATTGGGGGGCTGGCTAGAGGCAGCCGTGGACACACGATAGCCAGCCCTCATGGTGTTTGTGTTATTAAAGAAAAAAAAAATTGGGGGGCTGGCTAGAGGCAGCCGTGGACACACGATAGCCAGCCCTCATGGTGCTTGTGTTATTAAAGAAAAAAAAAATTGGGGGGCTGGCTAGAGGTAGCCGTGGATACACGATAGCCAGCCCTCATGGTGTTTGTGTTATTAAAGAAAAAAAAAAATTGGGGGGCTGGCTAGAGGCAGCCGTGAACACACGATAGCCAGCCCTCATGGTGTTTGTGTTATTAAAGAAAAAAAAAATTGGGGGGCTGGCTAGAGGCAGCTGTGGACACACGATAGCCAGCCCTCATGGTGTTTGTGTTATTAAAGAAAAAAAAAATTAGGGGGCTGGCTAGAGGCAGCCGTGGACACACGATAGCCAGCCCTCATGGTGTTTGTGTTATTAAAGAAAAAAAAAAATTGGGGGGCTGGCTAGAGGCAGCCGTGAACACACGATAGCCAGCCCTCATGGTGTTTGTGTTATTAAAGAAAAAAAAAATTGGGGGGCTGGCTAGAGGCAGCTGTGGACACACGATAGCCAGCCCTCATGGTGTTTGTGTTATTAAAGAAAAAAAAAATTAGGGGGCTGGCTAGAGGCAGCCGTGGACACACGATAGCCAGCCCTCATGGTGTTTGTGTTATTAAAGAAAAAAAAAAATTGGGGGGCTGGCTAGAGGCAGCCGTGAACACACGATAGCCAGCCCTCATGGTGTTTGTGTTATTAAAGAAAAAAAAAATTGGGGGGCTGGCTAGAGGCAGCCGTGAACACACGATAGCCAGCCCTCATGGTGTTTGTGTTATTAAAGAAAAAAAATATTTGGGGGGCTGGCTAGAGGCAGCCGTGGACACACGATAGCCAGCCCTCATGGTGTTTGTGTTATTAAAGAAAAAAAAAATTGGGGGGCTGGCTAGAGGCAGCCGTGAACACACGATAGCCAGCCCTCATGGTGTTTGTGTTATTAAAGAAAAAAAAAAATTGGGGGGCTGGCTAGAGGCAGCCGTGGACACACGATAGCCAGCCCTCATGGTGCTTGTGTTATTAAAGAAAAAAAAAATTGGGGGGCTGGCTAGAGGTAGCCGTGGATACACGATAGCCAGCCCTCATGGTGTTTGTGTTATTAAAGAAAAAAAAAATTGGGGGGCTGGCTAGAGGCATCCGTGAACACACGATAGCCAGCCCTCATGGTGTATGTGTTATTAAAGAAAAAAAAAATTGGGGGGCTGGCTAGAGGCAGCCGTGAACACACGATAGCCAGCCCTCATGGTGTTTGTGTTATTAAAGAAAAAAAATATTTGGGGGGCTGGCTAGAGGCAGCCGTGGACACACGATAGCCAGCCCTCATGGTGTTTGTGTTATTAAAGAAAAAAAAAATTGGGGGGCTGGCTAGAGGCAGCCGTGGACACACGATAGCCAGCCCTCATGGTGCTTGTGTTATTAAAGAAAAAAAAAATTGGGGGGCTGGCTAGAGGTAGCCGTGGATACACGATAGCCAGCCCTCATGGTGTTTGTGTTATTAAAGAAAAAAAAAAATTGGGGGGCTGGCTAGAGGCAGCCGTGAACACACGATAGCCAGCCCTCATGGTGTTTGTGTTATTAAAGAAAAAAAAAATTGGGGGGCTGGCTAGAGGCAGCTGTGGACACACGATAGCCAGCCCTCATGGTGTTTGTGTTATTAAAGAAAAAAAAAATTAGGGGGCTGGCTAGAGGCAGCCGTGGACACACGATAGCCAGCCCTCATGGTGTTTGTGTTATTAAAGAAAAAAAAAATTGGGGGGCTGGCTAGAGGCAGCCGTGAACACACGATAGCCAGCCCTCATGGTGTTTGTGTTATTAAAGAAAAAAAAAATTGGGGGGCTGGCTAGAGGCAGTTGTGGACACACGATAGCCAGCCCTCATGGTGTTTGTGTTATTAAAGAAAAAAAAAATTAGGGGACTGGCTAGAGGCAGCCGTGGACACACGATAGCCAGCCCTCATGGTGTTTGTGTTATTAAAGAAAAAAAAAAATTGGGGGGCTGGCTAGAGGCAGCCGTGAACACACGATAGCCAGCCCTCATGGTGTTTGTGTTATTAAAGAAAAAAAAAATTGGGGGGCTGGCTAGAGGCAGCCGTGAACACACGATAGCCAGCCCTCATGGTGTTTGTGTTATTAAAGAAAAAAAATATTTGGGGGGCTGGCTAGAGGCAGCCGTGGACACACGATAGCCAGCCCTCATGGTGTTTGTGTTATTAAAGAAAAAAAAAATTGGGGGGCTGGCTAGAGGCAGCCGTGAACACACGATAGCCAGCCCTCATGGTGTTTGTGTTATTAAAGAAAAAAAATATTTGGGTGGCTGGCTAGAGGCAGCCGTGGACACACGATAGCCAGCCCTAATGGTGTTTGTGTTATTAAAGAAAAAAAAAATTGGGGGGCTGGCTAGAGGCAGCCGTGAACACACGATAGCCAGGCCTCATGGTGCTTGTGTTATTAAAGAAAAAAAAAACTGGGGGGCTGGCTAGAGGTAGCCGTGGATACACGATAGCCAGCCCTCATGGTGTTTGTGTTATTAAAGAAAAAAAAAATTGGGGGGCTGGCTAGAGGCAGCCGTGAACACACGATAGCCAGCCCTCATGGTGTTTGTGTTATTAAAGAAAAAAAAAAAATTGGAGGGCTGGCTAGAGGCAGCCGTGAACACACGATAGCCAGCCCTCATGGTGTTTGTGTTATTAAAGAAAAAAAAAAATTGGGGGGCTGGCTAGAGGCAGCCATGGACACATGATAGCCAGCCCTCATGGTGTTTGTGTTATTAAAGAAAAAAAAAATTGGGGGGCTGGCTAGAGGCAGCCGTGAACACACGATAGCCATCCCTCATGGTGTTTGTGTTATTAAAGAAAAACAAAAATTGGGGGGCTGGCTAGAGGCAGCCGTGGACACACGATAGCCAGCCCTCATGGTGTTTGTGTTATTAAAGAAAAAAAAATTTGGGGGTTGGCTAGAGGCAGCCGTGGACACACGATAGCCAGCCCTCATGGTGTTTGTGTTATTAAAGAAAAAAAAAATTGGGGGGCTGGCTAGAGGCAGCCGTGAACACACGATAGCCAGCCCTCATGGTGTTTGTGTTATTAAAGAAAAAAAAAATTGGGGGGCTGGCTAGAGGCAGCCGTGGACACACGATAGCCAGCCCTCATGGTGTTTGTGTTATTAAAGAAAAAAAAAATTGGGGGGCTGGCTAGAGGCAGCCGTGAACACACGATAGTCAGCACTCATGGTGTTTGTGTTATTAAAGAAAAAAAAAATTGGGGGGCTGGCTAGAGGCAGCCGTGGACACACGATAGCCAGCCCTCATGGTGTTTGTGTTATTAAAGAAAAAAAAAATTGGGGGGCTGGCTAGAGGCAGCCGTGGACACACGATAGCCAGCCCTCATGGTGCTTGTGTTATTAAAGAAAAAAAAAATTGGGGGGCTGGCTAGAGGTAGCCGTGGATACACGATAGCCAGCCCTCATGGTGTTTGTGTTATTAAAGAAAAAAAAAAATTGGGGGGCTGGCTAGAGGCAGCCGTGAACACACGATAGCCAGCCCTCATGGTGTTTGTGTTATTAAAGAAAAAAAAAATTGGGGGGCTGGCTAGAGGCAGCTGTGGACACACGATAGCCAGCCCTCATGGTGTTTGTGTTATTAAAGAAAAAAAAAATTAGGGGGCTGGCTAGAGGCAGCCGTGGACACACGATAGCCAGCCCTCATGGTGTTTGTGTTATTAAAGAAAAAAAAAAATTGGGGGGCTGGCTAGAGGCAGCCGTGAACACACGATAGCCAGCCCTCATGGTGTTTGTGTTATTAAAGAAAAAAAAAATTGGGGGGCTGGCTAGAGGCAGCCGTGGACACACGATAGCCAGCCCTCATGGTGTTTGTGTTATTAAAGAAAAAAAAAATTAGGGGGCTGGCTAGAGGCAGCCGTGGACACACGATAGCCAGCCCTCATGGTGTTTGTGTTATTAAAGAAAAAAAAAATTGGGGGGCTGGCTAGAGGCAGCCGTGAACACACGATAGCCAGCTCTCATGGTGTTTGTGTTATTAAAGAAAAAAAAAATTGGGGGGCTGGCTAGAGGCAGCCGTGAACACACGATAGCCAGCCCTCATGGTGTTTGTGTTATTAAAGAAAAAAAATATTTGGGGGGCTGGCTAGAGGCAGCCGTGGACACACGATAGCCAGCCCTCATGGTGTTTGTGTTATTAAAGAAAAAAAAAATTGGGGGGCTGGCTAGAGGTAGCCGTGGATACACGATAGCCAGCCCTCATGGTGTTTGTGTTATTAAAGAAAAAAAAAATTGGGGGGCTGGCTAGAGGCAGCCGTGAACACACGATAGCCAGCCCTCATGGTGTTTGTGTTATTAAAGAAAAAAAAAATTGGGGGGCTGGCTAGAGGCAGCTGTGGACACACGATAGCCAGCCCTCATGGTGTTTGTGTTATTAAAGAAAAAAAAAATTAGGGGGCTGGCTAGAGGCAGCCGTGGACACACGATAGCCAGCCCTCATGGTGTTTGTGTTATTAAAGAAAAAAAAAAATTGGGGGGCTGGCTAGAGGCAGCCGTGAACACACGATAGCCAGCCCTCATGGTGTTTGTGTTATTAAAGAAAAAAAAAATTGGGGGGCTGGCTAGAGGCAGCTGTGGACACACGATAGCCAGCCCTCATGGTGTTTGTGTTATTAAAGAAAAAAAAAATTAGGGGGCTGGCTAGAGGCAGCCGTGGACACACGATAGCCAGCCCTCATGGTGTTTGTGTTATTAAAGAAAAAAAAAAATTGGGGGGCTGGCTAGAGGCAGCCGTGAACACACGATAGCCAGCCCTCATGGTGTTTGTGTTATTAAAGAAAAAAAAAATTGGGGGGCTGGCTAGAGGCAGCCGTGAACACACGATAACCAGCCCTCATGGTGTTTGTGTTATTAAAGAAAAAAAATATTTGGGGGGCTGGCTAGAGGCAGCCGTGGACACATGATAGCCAGCCCTCATGGTGTTTGTGTTATTAAAGAAAAAAAAAATTGGGGGGCTGGCTAGAGGCAGCCGTGAACACACGATAGCCAGCCCTCATGGTGTTTGTGTTATTAAAGAAAAAAAATATTTGGGTGGCTGGCTAGAGGCAGCCGTGGACACACGATAGCCAGCCCTAATGGTGTTTGTGTTATTAAAGAAAAAAAAAATTGGGGGGCTGGCTAGAGGCAGCCGTGAACACACGATAGCCAGGCCTCATGGTGCTTGTGTTATTAAAGAAAAAAAAAACTGGGGGGCTGGCTAGAGGTAGCCGTGGATACACGATAGCCAGCCCTCATGGTGTTTGTGTTATTAAAGAAAAAAAAAATTGGGGGGCTGGCTAGAGGCAGCCATGAACACACGATAGCCAGCCCTCATGGTGTTTGTGTTATTAAAGAAAAAAAAAAATTGGGGGGCTGGCTAGAGGCAGCCGTGAACACACGATAGCCAGCCCTCATGGTGTTTGTGTTATTAAAGAAAAAAAAAATTGGGGGGCTGGCTAGAGGCAGCCATGGAAACATGATAGCCAGCCCTCATGGTGTTTGTGTTATTAAAGAAAAAAAAAATTGGGGGGCTGGCTAGAGGCAGCCGTGAACACACGATAGCCAGCCCTCATGGTGTTTGTGTTATTAAAGAAAAACAAAAATTGGGGGGCTGGCTAGAGGCAGCCGTGGACACACGATAGCCAGCCCTCATGGTGTTTGTGTTATTAAAGAAAAAAAAATTTGGGGGTTGGCTAGAGGCAGCCGTGGACACACGATAGCCAGCCCTCATGGTGTTTGTGTTATTAAAGAAAAAAAAAATTGGGGGGCTGGCTAGAGGCAGCCGTGAACACACGATAGCCAGCCCTCATGGTGTTTGTGTTATTAAAGAAAAAAAAAATTGGGGGGCTGGCTAGAGGCAGCCGTGGACACACGATAGCCAGCCCTCATGGTGTTTGTGTTATTAAAGAAAAAAAAAATTGGGGGGCTGGCTAGAGGCAGCCGTGAACACACGATAGTCAGCACTCATGGTGTTTGTGTTATTAAAGAAAAAAAAAATTGGGGGGCTGGCTAGAGGCAGCCGTGGACACACGATAGCCAGCCCTCATGGTGTTTGTGTTATTAAAGAAAAAAAAAATTGGGGGGCTGGCTAGAGGCAGCCGTGGACACACGATAGCCAGCCCTCATGGTGTTTGTGTTATTAAAGAAAAAAAAAAATTGGGGGGCTGGCTAGAGGCAGCCGTGAACACACGATAGCCAGCCCTCATGGTGTTTGTGTTATTAAAGAAAAAAAAAATTGGGGGGCTGGCTAGAGGCAGCCGTGAACACACGATAGCCAGCCCTCATGGTGTTTGTGTTATTAAAGAAAAAAAATATTTGGGGGGCTGGCTAGAGGCAGCCGTGGACACACGATAGCCAGCCCTCATGGTGTTTGTGTTATTAAAGAAAAAAAAAATTGGGGGGCTGGCTAGAGGTAGCCGTGGATACACGATAGCCATCCCTCATGGTGTTTGTGTTATTAAAGAAAAAAAAAAATTGGGGGGCTGGCTAGAGGCAGCCGTGAACACACGATAGCCAGCCCTCATGGTGTTTGTGTTATTAAAGAAAAAAAAAATTGGGGGGCTGGCTAGAGGCAGCTGTGGACACACGATAGCCAGCCCTCATGGTGTTTGTGTTATTAAAGAAAAAAAAAATTAGGGGGCTGGCTACAGGCAGCCGTGGACACACGATAGCCAGCCCTCATGGTGTTTGTGTTATTAAAGAAAAAAAAAAATTGGGGGGCTGGCTAGAGGCAGCCGTGAACACACGATAGCCAGCCCTCATAGTGTTTGTGTTATTAAAGAAAATAAAAATTGGGGGGCTGGCTAGAGGCAGCTGTGGACACACGATAGCCAGCCCTCATGGTGTTTGTGTTATTAAAGAAAAAAAAAATTAGGGGGCTGGCTAGAGGCAGCCGTGAACACACGATAGCCAGCCCTCATGGTGTTTGTGTTATTAAAGAAAAAAAAAATTGGGGGGCTGGCTAGAGGCAGCCGTGAACACACGATAACCAGCCCTCATGGTGTTTGTGTTATTAAAGAAAAAAAATATTTGGGGGGCTGGCTAGAGGCAGCCGTGGACACACGATAGCCAGCCCTCATGGTGTTTGTGTTATTAAAGAAAAAAAAAATTGGGGGGCTGGCTAGAGGCAGCCGTGAACACACGATAGCCAGCCCTCATGGTGTTTGTGTTATTAAAGAAAAAAAATATTTGGGTGGCTGGCTAGAGGTAGCCGTGGATACACGATAGCCAGCCCTAATGGTGTTTGTGTTATTAAAGAAAAAAAAAATTGGGGGGCTGGCTAGAGGCAGCCGTGGACACACGATAGCCAGCCCTAATGGTGTTTGTGTTATTAAAGAAAAAAAAAATTGGGGGGCTGGCTAGAGGCAGCCGTGAACACACGATAGCCAGGCCTCATGGTGTTTGTGTTATTAAAGAAAAAAAAAATTGGGGGGCTGGCTAGAGGCAGCCGTGAACACACGATAGCCAGCCCTCATGGTGTTTGTGTTATTAAAGAAAAAAAAAATTGGGGGGCTGGCTAGAGGCAGCCATGGACACATGATAGCCAGCCCTCATGGTGTTTGTGTTATTAAAGAAAAAAAAAATTGGGGGGCTGGCTAGAGGCAGCCGTGAACACACGATAGCCAGCCCTCATGGTGTTTGTGTTATTAAAGAAAAACAAAAATTGGGGGGCTGGCTAGAGGCAGCCGTGGACACACGATAGCCAGCCCTCATGGTGTTTGTGTTATTAAAGAAAAAAAAATTTGGGGGTTGGCTAGAGGCAGCCGTGGACACACGATAGCCAGCCCTCATGGTGTTTGTGTTATTAAAGAAAAAAAAAATTGGGGGGCTGGCTAGAGGCAGCCGTGAACACACGATAGCCAGCCCTCATGGTGTTTGTGTTATTAAAGAAAAAAAAAATTGGGGGGCTGGCTAGAGGCAGCCGTGGACACACGATAGCCAGCCCTCATGGTGTTTGTGTTATTAAAGAAAAAAAAAAATTGGGGGGCTGGCTAGAGGCAGCCGTGAACACACGATAGTCAGCACTCATGGTGTTTGTGTTATTAAAGAAAAAAAAAATTGGGGGGCTGGCTAGAGGCAGCCGTGGACACACGATAGCCAGCCCTCATGGTGTTTGTGTTATTAAAGAAAAAAAAAATTGGGGGGCTGGCTAGAGGCAGCCGTGGACACACGATAGCCAGCCCTCATGGTGCTTGTGTTATTAAAGAAAAAAAAAATTGGGGGGCTGGCTAGAGGTAGCCGTGGATACACGATAGCCAGCCCTCATGGTGTTTGTGTTATTAAAGAAAAAAAAAAATTGGGGGGCTGGCTAGAGGCAGCCGTGAACACACGATAGCCAGCCCTCATGGTGTTTGTGTTATTAAAGAAAAAAAAAATTGGGGGGCTGGCTAGAGGCAGCTGTGGACACACGATAGCCAGCCCTCATGGTGTTTGTGTTATTAAAGAAAAAAAAAATTAGGGGGCTGGCTAGAGGCAGCCGTGGACACACGATAGCCAGCCCTCATGGTGTTTGTGTTATTAAAGAAAAAAAAAATTGGGGGGCTGGCTAGAGGCAGCCGTGGACACACGATAGCCAGCCCTCATGGTGCTTGTGTTATTAAAGAAAAAAAAAATTGGGGGGCTGGCTAGAGGTAGCCGTGGATACACGATAGCCAGCCCTCATGGTGTTTGTGTTATTAAAGAAAAAAAAAAATTGGGGGGCTGGCTAGAGGCAGCCGTGAACACACGATAGCCAGCCCTCATGGTGTTTGTGTTATTAAAGAAAAAAAAAATTGGGGGGCTGGCTAGAGGCAGCTGTGGACACACGATAGCCAGCCCTCATGGTGTTTGTGTTATTAAAGAAAAAAAAAATTAGGGGGCTGGCTAGAGGCAGCCGTGGACACACGATAGCCAGCCCTCATGGTGTTTGTGTTATTAAAGAAAAAAAAAATTGGGGGGCTGGCTAGAGGCAGCCGTGAACACACGATAGCCAGCCCTCATGGTGTTTGTGTTATTAAAGAAAAAAAAAATTGGGGGGCTGGCTAGAGGCAGCTGTGGACACACGATAGCCAGCCCTCATGGTGTTTGTGTTATTAAAGAAAAAAAAAATTAGGGGGCTGGCTAGAGGCAGCCGTGGACACACGATAGCCAGCCCTCATGGTGTTTGTGTTATTAAAGAAAAAAAAAAATTGGGGGGCTGGCTAGAGGCAGCCGTGAACACACGATAGCCAGCCCTCATGGTGTTTGTGTTATTAAAGAAAAAAAAAATTGGGGGGCTGGCTAGAGGCAGCCGTGAACACACGATAGCCAGCCCTCATGGTGTTTGTGTTATTAAAGAAAAAAAATATTTGGGGGGCTGGCTAGAGGCAGCCGTGGACACACGATAGCCAGCCCTCATGGTGTTTGTGTTATTAAAGAAAAAAAAAATTGGGGGGCTGGCTAGAGGCAGCCGTGAACACACGATAGCCAGCCCTCATGGTGTTTGTGTTATTAAAGAAAAAAAATATTTGGGTGGCTGGCTAGAGGCAGCCGTGGACACACGATAGCCAGCCCTAATGGTGTTTGTGTTATTAAAGAAAAAAAAAATTGGGGGGCTGGCTAGAGGCAGCCGTGAACACACGATAGCCAGGCCTCATGGTGCTTGTGTTATTAAAGAAAAAAAAAACTGGGGGGCTGGCTAGAGGTAGCCGTGGATACACGATAGCCAGCCCTCATGGTGTTTGTGTTATTAAAGAAAAAAAAAATTGGGGGGCTGGCTAGAGGCAGCCGTGAACACACGATAGCCAGCCCTCATGGTGTTTGTGTTATTAAAGAAAAAAAAAAAATTGGGGGGCTGGCTAGAGGCAGCCGTGAACACACGATAGCCAGCCCTCATGGTGTTTGTGTTATTAAAGAAAAAAAAAATTGGGGGGCTGGCTAGAGGCAGCCGTGAACACACGATAGCCATCCCTCATGGTGTTTGTGTTATTAAAGAAAAACAAAAATTGGGGGGCTGGCTAGAGGCAGCCGTGGACACACGATAGCCAGCCCTCATGGTGTTTGTGTTATTAAAGAAAAAAAAATTTGGGGGTTGGCTAGAGGCAGCCGTGGACACACGATAGCCAGCCCTCATGGTGTTTGTGTTATTAAAGAAAAAAAAAATTGGGGGGCTGGCTAGAGGCAGCCGTGAACACACGATAGCCAGCCCTCATGGTGTTTGTGTTATTAAAGAAAAAAAAAATTGGGGGGCTGGCTAGAGGCAGCCGTGGACACACGATAGCCAGCCCTCATGGTGTTTGTGTTATTAAAGAAAAAAAAAATTGGGGGGCTGGCTAGAGGCAGCCGTGGACACACGATAGTCAGCACTCATGGTGTTTGTGTTATTAAAGAAAAAAAAAATTGGGGGGCTGGCTAGAGGCAGCCGTGGACACACGATAGCCAGCCCTCATGGTGTTTGTGTTATTAAAGAAAAAAAAAATTGGGGGGCTGGCTAGAGGCAGCCGTGAACACACGATAGCCAGCCCTCATGGTGTTTGTGTTATTAAAGAAAAAAAAATTGGGGGGCTGGCTAGAGGCAGCCGTGGACACACGATAGCCATCCCTCATGGTGTTTGTGTTATTAAAGAAAAAAAAAATTGGGGGGCTGGCTAGAGGCAGCCGTGAACACACGATAGCCATCCCTCATGGTGTTTGTGTTATTAAAGAAAAACAAAAATTGGGGGGCTGGCTAGAGGCAGCCGTGGACACACGATAGCCAGCCCTCATGGTGTTTGTGTTATTAAAGAAAAAAAAATTTGGGGGTTGGCTAGAGGCAGCCGTGGACACACGATAGCCAGCCCTCATGGTGTTTGTGTTATTAAAGAAAAAAAAAATTGGGGGGCTGGCTAGAGGCAGCCGTGAACACACGATAGCCAGCCCTCATGGTGTTTGTGTTATTAAAGAAAAAAAAAATTGGGGGGCTGGCTAGAGGCAGCCGTGGACACACGATAGCCAGCCCTCATGGTGTTTGTGTTATTAAAGAAAAAAAAAATTGGGGGGCTGGCTAGAGGCAGCCGTGGACACACGATAGTCAGCACTCATGGTGTTTGTGTTATTAAAGAAAAAAAAAATTGGGGGGCTGGCTAGAGGCAGCCGTGGACACACGATAGCCAGCCCTCATGGTGTTTGTGTTATTAAAGAAAAAAAAAATTGGGGGGCTGGCTAGAGGCAGCCGTGAACACACGATAGCCAGCCCTCATGGTGTTTGTGTTATTAAAGAAAAAAAAATTGGGGGGCTGGCTAGAGGCAGCCGTGGACACACGATAGCCAGCCCTCATGGTGCTTGTGTTATTAAAGAAAAAAAAAAATTGGGGGGCTGGCTAGAGGCAGCCGTGAACAAAATGCTTCATTTCTGCATCGTGGTTACATAGCCTTAGTGTTATTAAAGCAAAAAAAATTTGAGAGTTGGCTATATACATTATATGCCCAATATGAGGGCTGGATGCAGGTAATCCAGGACAACCAGCAGCCAGCTCTCATGCTTGCGTGCACATTAGAAAGAGAAACATTGCCATCTGGTGTTTTTACAATCCTAAAATAAAAAATTAAAAAGTTGGACAACATTGCCACCCGGTGGAGTTTCCTCAGAACACACAATGTCAACAAAAAAGTCAATGAGGGCTGGCTATTGGTCAATCAGGTAAGTGATTTAGCCAACCCTAATGTTACATTTTTTTGCATTTTTATTGCGTAGACCCCCTCAGGAGCGATATTTCAGGCCGCAGAGCGCGCAGTTTCGAGCAAAAATTTTGCCTTAACCCTGAAAAAAATTTAGCGCATCCCACCGCGTGCGTAAGCGTCCCAAATGCCAAAAAACAAATTTCCCCCATCAGTCCCTATATATTACTATAGTACAGAAGGTCATACTACCATATTGACTCTTTAGTCCAGTTCCAATGTATCAAGGTCAAGCCTGTTGCCCAAATGCAACAGATGTTGCATTCCGGCAACAAAAGTCGGCCATCTTGTGTCCCGTTTGCAACAAAAGGTCATCCTTTGTTGCCTTTCGGCAACATTTAAGGTCAAGCCTGTTGCAAACGGGACACGAAGCCTCTGATTTTGACCAAAGGTGCACCTCATCAATTTAACTCCTATTGTTCATTTCGCATCGACTCAGCTCTGTATCTGCTGTAGGATACTTCTAATATTTGTTACTTTCTGTTACCCATATTGGAATGGTTTATATTAAATACTTCATTTCTGTGAATTGAGCCTTTTACTCAGTAAATGAATGATTTGTGAATTACTCATTCCTGACGTCATTTCACGCTTCTGTACATACAGTGCCTTTCAGAAATGACAGCGTGTTGCTGTACTCGATGCACATGGACCATATGATGGAAATACACTGAGCACAAGCCGTAGCAATAAACTTGTGGCTGCTTCCTTTTGCTGAACTTTCGCTAACAATTATTTGATATTGATTTATTGCCTTTAATGAGAGCTACCTATTGACAATTAAAAAAATTAGTGGGTACGGAAAGTATTCAGACTCCTTTAAATTGTTTACTCTGTTTCATTGCAGCCATTTGGTGAATTCTAAAAAGTTCATTTTTTTCTCATTAATGTCCACTCTGCACCCCATCTTGAGTGAAAAAAAACAGAAATGTAGAAATTTTTGCAAATTTATTAAAAAAGAAAACCTGAAATATCACACGGGCATAAGTATTCACACCCTTTGCTCAGTATTGAGTAGAAGCACCCTTTTGAGCTAGTACAGCCGTGAGTCTTCTTGGGAATGATGCAACAAGTTTTTCACAGCTAGATTTGGGGATCCACTGCCATTCTTCCTTGCAGATCCTCTCCAGTTCCGTCAGGTTGGATGGTGAACGTTGGTGGACAGCCATTTTCAGGTCTCTCCAGAGATGCTCAATTGGGTTTAGGTCAGGGCTCTGGCTGGGCCAGTCAAGAATGGTCACAGAGTTGTTCTGAAGCCACTCCTTTGTTATTTTAGCTGTGTGCTTAGGGTCATTGTCTTGTTGGACGGTGAACCTTCGGCCAAGCCTGAGGTCCAGAGCACTCTGGAAGAAGTTTTCATCCAGGATATCTCTGTACTTGACTGCATTCATGTTTCCTTCAATTGCAACCAGTTGTCCTGTCCCTGCAGCTGAAAAACACCCCCATAGCATGATGCTGCCTCCATCATGTTTCACTGTTGGGATTGGATTGGGCAGGTGATGAGCAGTGCCTGGTTTTCTCCACACATACCGCTTAGAATTATCATCAAAAAATTCTATCTTCGTCTCATCAGACCAGAGAATTTTATTTTTCATAGTCTGGGAGTCCTTCATGTGTTTTTGAGCAAACTCTATGCGGGCTTTCATATGTCTTGCACTGAGGAGAGACTTCCATTGGGCCACTCTGCCATAAAGGCCCGACTGGTGGAGAGCTGCAGTGATAGTTGACTTTGTGGAACTTTCTCCTATCTCCCTACTGCATCTCTGGAGCTCAGCCACAGTGATTTTGGGGTTCTTCTTTACCTCTCTCACCAAGGCTATTCTCCCACAATTGCTCAGTTTGGCTGGACAGCCAGGTCTAGGAAGACTTCTAGTGGTCCCAAACTTCTTCCATTTAAGGATTATGGAGGCCACTGTGCTCTTAGGACCCTTGAGTAATGCATAAATTCTTTTGTAACCTTGGCCAGATCTGTGCCTTGCCACAATTCTGTCTCTGAGCTCCTTGGGCAGTTCCTTTGAGCTCATGATTCTCATTTGGTCTGACATGCACTGTGAGCTTTGAGGTCTTATATAGACAGGTGTGTGCCTTTCCAAATCAAGTCCTATCAGTTTAATTAAACACAGCTGGACTCCAATGAAGGAGTAGAACCATCTCAAGGAGGATCACAAGGAAATGGACAGCATGTGACTTAAATATGAGTGTCTGAGCAAAGGGTCTGAATACTTATGACCATGTGATATTTCAGTTTTTGTTTTCTAAATAAATTTGCAAAAAATTTCTACATTTCTGTTTTAATCACACGCTGATGACCTATCTTATGAAAAGAGTCAAGTCCCAGACAACTGTCTTTTACTCTTTACTGCCATCTTCCCCATGTTTAGGGTGGATAGTGTAGGGCGCCCATTGTTCATACCCAGAATCTATGCCTGTTCCATGTGCAGGAGGTGTGAGTTGTATATATTACACAAAGGTCAACATTGGAGATGAACTCCAATCCTGACCGTTTTAACCCCTGTGATCAATAGTGACTTTATTAGTCAATAAAGACTCATTCAGACGTCCGTGGTAATCAGTCCATGCACGGACTTTCCCGACCCTAACGTGACTGCTTTATATATTTCTATGAAGCTGTAGACACTCCTGACCCGAGGGCATGTCATTCTGTACGGGGAGTTGGGGAGGAGCGTCAATGTTACTTTGTAACCGCACAGATTTATGTGTCATTTATGTCCATTTTATAGTATTGGGGTAATTCACCTGGGGGATCTAATAAATTCCAAATCATCAAATATTCTGAATTATTACATGTCCGTCATAAAGTATACAAACCTCCCTTGGATTGGTATATAGAGCCCAAAAACAAGCTGCTAATTCAAAATGTTATCAGGGTAATTTCCTAATTTTCTGCTCAGTTTCTTGCTTCTGATCTTGTAAAATTCCCCATTCCATTGCTGATCTGTGCCAGATTATCTGGTTCATTAACCCTCGACTGGTGAGGTGGGGTTTATGTCACGCAACTGGTGAGGTGGGGTTTCCTATACCCCAGTGTTTAGAAATCTCTTATTTTTACAGAAAATGCGAAGATCACGTTTGTTTTAATCGTTTTCTTATTGGCGATTGATTGCATATGAGTGTAACAAATTTTTGACACCCACAAATGGATGGAAGCTAGTGAGACACGTATCCTCATACCAGCATTTTTCAATGAATGGCAGCCGAACAAAAATTCCCTGGGGTGTGGCGACCCCCACCTCACCAGTTGAGGGTTAAAGGGATTTTCCTTTAACCCGTTGGTGCAGCTGTTTTTTTTTTGTAACTGTGCACTAGTCACCTTCCTTGGGTCCAGCACAGGGTCTCTGCCACTGCTCCCAGTGTCTGTTACTGTCCTTTGGCCTCACGTCGACAGCGCTGCAACCAATAACTGAGATCAGCAGCTTTGCCCGAGTTAACGGCACTACTTGCTCAGAGTCACTGAACTCACTGACTGGCTGCAGCGCTGTCAATGTGACAAATAGCTGACACTCTGCATTAGACCCAGAGAGGGTGAGTAAAGTATTGCTTTAAAAAAGAAAAGAAAATTGTATTAAAAAAACTGTAGTGTAATTCTTTAGCATCTTCTATAAGTGCAGCATAAATGACTCTAAAGCTATGTCCGTAAAGGACAGCGGCCCAATCTAATCTATACACACCAGCACACACACAACACAAGGGACTTTACAAAAATATTCTAATTGCACATTACGGAATAAACTACTTTACATACGTACTTTGTACTGATATAGTCACAATTAGGGTAATATTGCTTGACAACATATTTTAAAATATCTTAAAACAAAAATCAATTTCTGCATATAAATTACAGCCAAAATATGCAACACAAAATAAAAAAATAGATCATGATTTTATTATACTCGTCACAAAAATAAGCAATGATGGCATCAATAAATAAACCATAAATAATATATATAAAAAAAACACACAAAACCCTTTGCAATCAAGGAGAACTCCCAAAAGACCTGCGGCACCACCGTTGGGGTTTGCTCACACACAGCGCTTGTGCAGAATTTTTTTTTTAATTCTTTGTACCATAAATAGCCACAAAATCTCATTCCCATGTTGCATATTTGTTTATTGACCCACGGTGCGTTCTCAATTCAGGAAGAAGCATGCACCTTTTCATGAACCGTGAGCGTCTGTCTGACTCCAGCACACCTCCTCATCAAGACCAATGTGAACAGCGCCGCTCTTGATGACTCTGGCCCCATCTCTTTTAGGATCATGTTGAGACTGGACAAAAGTAAGAGCTGCTCTATTTTTTGCCCTCATTCATTTCGAGGATTAGTGTCCCTTTAAGAGGCTTTCCCTTTCATTGTTTTTGGGAGTTCTATTTTTAAAAGGGTTGTCCTGGATTAGAAAATGAAAACTCTATTCCCCACCTTCCCCCGCAGACACGGCCCCATGTCTGTTACTGCGGCTCAGCCCCTACATCGCTGGGCTACCACCCCAGGCACAGATCATGGGAAGAAGACGCTGCTTCTGACTATCACGGACCTCACTTATAAGCTGCATCTTTAGAAGATTTTGGAATCTGCAGTTGGGAGGGACGGTCATTTTATGATGATCTTCCTATTACATCTAGTAGCTTTGTTCTTGTATTGTAGCACTACAAGCGCTTGTAAACTCGTCTAGAAAACCAATATGATATTGGTCACAATGAGCAGACAAGTCAAGAAGTGAGAACGATTATTCTGGTAAGATTATCCATGCAATTTACAAAAAAAACTAATAGCAGCTTCAATGAGCATTCAAGATGGCAGCCGTCCGCTATGCAGCAGGCAGACACGTAAAGGATGGCGGGGGGATACTACACAACATTGACTCTTACCATATTAGTACTAGCCCAGTAATGTGACGCTGAGACCCCACATGTAACTACCGTGCAGCACGAATATAAAAGGATCAGTACGTTTTCTGAAAACCAGTGTCGGAAGCACTTAGAGAGAACCCTATGGCTCTTAGCCCCCAGATAACATGCAAGGATTCAAGTACGCGGGACCCCGCTAATCCGCTGATGGGCCGGATATCTGCAACGTACAGAGCTGGAATTCCTACAGAAATACAAAAGTGACCAGTAAATTCTGGACTATAAATTCTTATTATCTGCTTTATTTGTATCTTATTTTTCCACCCCAATGTATTCTCAAAAAAGTGATGGGAAATGCAATGTGTAGGGCCATCCTATAGGGACCACAGCTGATTTTTCAATTTCTTTGGGGTTACTGCTCTACCTCACTTATATAAGTCAATAAGAAAGTCTCTCCCCACTATATTCTGGAGACCTACATAAAAGTGCCAAAGCTTTTTGGTTTTTTTTTCTTTATTTCCTCCAATATTGTATTCATACAGGAATGCTTCCATTAAAGTTTGCAACATACTGTACTTTTTGGCATCTGTTTGAAGGATGGACCTATTTTGAAGTTCTAAAAAGTCTAATAGATCTGTACCGATACCGATTAATAATTAAAGGGGTTGTCCCGGACTTTAACATTGATGGCCTTTCTTTAAAGAGGTGGTCCACTACATTGTATAATGACCCCATCGATTTACACATGTTAACTAAATAAATGTTTTTGTAAATACCTCCTGCTTCCATATGTACCTGTGGGTGGCGCTATTGCTGACTTCTCAGTCTGCATCACGTGACCCCGGCTGCAGGTATTTAAAAGGTGTAATTTGATGGGGGCATTATACAATGTAGTGACCACCTCTTTAAGATAAGGCATCAATGTTTGATCAATTGGGGTGCTCATTAGCGGAGCTGCACTGCGGAGCTCTGTGGAGGGAATAGTGGCTGCGGCTGCGTACTACACATCTGCCCCCTAATGATTTGAATGGGTGGCCGATATGTAGTACTCCGTCAACAGAGCTCGGCACCTGAGCATTTCTGGTCACCGTTGACACAGGAACAGCTACAGCACGCACTATCAATCAGACATTGATGATCAAGTATAGGCCTTCAATAAAGTCTTGGACAGCCCCTTTAAAGTCTCCAAATGAGATTCTGAAGTTTTGTTTCATTGGCAGTCTATGTGGAAACAGTATAAAGTTACAGAAGATCGGACCGATGGTATACCATAGCACAAAACATTAGTCTTTAAGGGATTATTCAGCCATAGACATTGGGTCATGGTTTTAATCATGTGACGAAAATCACATTGTTTTACTGTAAATTGCTGTGGTCACAGGCCAAACAGTTTATGCTTGCGTCCTTTTTTTCAAACTTTTCTCGGCCAGGTGGCAAGAACCTTACATGTTATAGTCATGCCTAACATAACTAGGAGGTAGGGAATTAATACCCAATGTCAGATCCTGGATGACCACCATTAGTCTACCAGCAACTTACACAGAAGCAAAGCACATTCAGATCTTTCACACAGTGGACCTAAACCCGAAAACGATGTAAGTGTCCATATTTCCAGTACAGGGCACCTTTGTCAATGACAAACCTTAAATATACAAATATATTGGGACAGGATTCATGCTCCACGGACATGTGGTTTGAAATCATGAAAGGAAACAAAATGCATTATAAGGTTGGCTCTTAAAAAAAGATAACTGTTTCTGAATATTCCCGGAGGCTGCAGACACGCACTTAAGGCGTAGAGCCAATAAACGATGAACGAGCGCTCATAGGAATCATTTCAACATACGATTATTGGCCCATCTAACCAGGACCACAATCGGCAGACAAACTAGGAAAGCATCGTTTCATTGGGTGCGATACATTTTATGCATTCATTAAAATTCTTAACGGCAGCACATTACTCAGTGTAAACAGGAGACGTGCTGCTGATAACAGGATACCAGATTATTAGAGATCATTGTGTCCCCGTCATTGTTTCGTCAACCTGTGTATGCACTTTTCCAATTGTCAGTCGTTCAATTGCCTGGATCAGACCGACTATATAGGACATTAGTATCTGGTCTCCGCTGCACAAACTACCACTGATACATGTGAACAAAGTCGATATGTTTTTTTTTCCCCCAGTATATCCCTCCCAGCTTACATCACTCCCTATAAATAAATAGAAGCACTAATATAATAGCAAGTGGTTAATAAGACCTCTAAGCAGTCAGGAACACTGCTTCATCTGAATCGGGATCCTTCCCACTGTCCTCGCTGGGTAACGAGTCTCCACCACTCGGAGACCGGCAGCTCAAGTCCTCCACCCCAGATTCCTGGTCACTGTTAGCCGACAGGTCGGGGTCCGAGCTCTTCAAATGGTCCTGGGTTAGGATCAGGGCCGAGTCCTCCTCACCTTGGGATGAACTACGAGAGGGAAACAGCTTCAGGTTGGTGCTGTAATCTTGGGGCGTATTAGCCGGAGAGTGTTTGGTGATGCATATCTGGAAGTTGTGGATTTTTGGCTGGTCATTGAGATTCTTGTAGGTTTCATTTGACTCTCGAGTTTCCAGTTTTGTTAATCTCTAAAGGAAAAATTGTTAGACAAGAGCAAAAGTTACATTGGGTTAGGGCATGTTAATGTAACCTCTACATGCAAGTCGATCAGCAGTGGTTTAATGGTCTGTTTAGTAAGGCCGGCCGCACTTATGTTATCGTCAGCACATTTCTTGTTTACACAGGACAATGTGCTGCTAATGATAATTTTTAAACGTGCTCAAAAATTATCACACCAATGAATGCTTTGCCCCTCCATTGGATGTTTGATGGCCTGTTTAGGCAGCCAACAGTTGGGAATGAGGGAACGCTCCCTAACCCAATTATTGGCCTGCCTAAATGAACCTTTACTTGAAAACTTTATACCAATGAACAAACTTCTCTGGTGCCATAAGAAAGCCATAACGCCACAGTGCTCAGGCATTACTGACATTGAAAAGACACAAGGTAGAGACCCTGGTTACAGTGATGTGTCACTTAATGGTCTGATTGCTGTAGTTTTTATAAAATCACTATTTTATCAGCAAGCAGATTATCATTGGGGACTAGTAAACCTGCTGCCAGGTAGTCCTACATATTCATAAGCTCTGTACAACCCCGCCCCCATCACTGATTGGCAGCTTTCTGCAAATCTAGTATACACAAAGTGGCCAATCAGTGGTGTGGGCAGGGTTATACAGAGCTCAGCAGTCAGAGAACTGCCAATCAGTGATGTGGGCGGGGTCTGCTGCAGATAACACAGTAATTTTATCAAAATGACAGCAGGTAGCCCAGTAAGTGACAGATTGTTGGAATCAGGGCCTCTGCCCCTATATTGCGCTGCACTCAGATGGGTAGCAAAAACCTGGTAACAGATTCCCTTTAATGGTGCTCTCTTCCAGTTATTGTGTTGGAGAACACCAAAGACGTAGGGCATCGGCTAAAAATGATTGCCTCTTTTTTATCTTGTGCAGGGTTTTTATATATAATCATTTAAAATTGTTTCTCAGTCACCATTAAAAGCTGAATTGGTTTACACTGAAACCTAAGCGGAGGTATAAACATCAAAAACATATAGGCCAGGAAGCTGGATTTTCAGTATTTCTACCACACCTTCTCCATGAACTCCATTTCCTCCTCCAGCTGCTGCGTCTCTTCTTTTACTGCCTGTAGAAAATCAGTGACTGACTGGCGAGGGTGCATTCCTTTCTCAAATCGGTTATAGAGGCCCCTCCAAAACCTTCCATGGTGAAAAATAAGTTTGAAGAGTTAGTATATGCACAAGTACAGAAGATTATCATCGAGCAATTCTCATGATATATGTTCTTAAGACGTGCTAGCTCATGGTACACACATGAAGGGCTAGCTCACAATGCTGTATATTCTCCCATGCCAGAGAATTGGGCCGATTATACTAATGACACTCTGTGATCCAATTTTCTCGCATGGAAGAATTGCAGCACAGGTGTGGAGAAGATGGAGGACTTAATTTTTCCATCTTCTCCATTGTCTCTGTGCACGTACATCAGACTGCACTCGGATAACATAGTATATTATTGGTCCGAGTGCTATCCGATAAAACATCACATAGCACTAGCACTCGGCCGTGTTACGTGGCAATGTGAGCGAGTCCTAATGAGTCCCTCAGTGGCTGATCTATGGCTGGTGACTTCAGATTAGTGAAAATATGTGGTGGCAAGTTGGGCCTCATTACTCGGACAGCACACTGACACATCCTATCCTTACACTATTCACATGTCCGTTCTGTTATTTTGCTGACTGATGGTCTGTATATAAACAGAGACATCCCCTACATTGACCTTATTTGCGGACATCCAAGTTGCATCCTACTGCTATTCTTCATTTTCACTGACTGGGTACTTGAAGAAGCTTGGGAAACCTCTGTCACGTTGTTTTTGCATATGGCAAAACCATTGATAAAAACGGACATGTGGACTAAATATGCCCGAAAATTGGATCTAACACACTTGCAAAATTGGTCTGTTTTGTACAGGCAAACAAAAAAAAAACAGCTTTTGCCTGGATTCACACGTGTGTTTTGCGGTCTGAGTATGCTTCAATGCAAAGACTGGCTTCAGGTCTCCTGACCCAAACTCGACTTTATATTATGCGTTTATATAGAAAGTTCCCGATCAGGGACATCCGCATGCCCTATTAAAGGGGTTGTACCAAGTATATAAGTAATCCCCTATCAACGGGATTTAGGAATTGATCGCTAGGGGTCAGTTCCACAGAGAATGAATGGAGTAGAGATGTACATGCTCCCCCTCTGCTCTGTTCAAAGCTTGCTCTACAGAACCTCCTGGGGATTGTTGGGGGTCCCAGCGGTCTGACCCCCAAAGATCAATACTTTATCGCAGTCTAAATATGTGCAAAATGAATCACCGTGTCACAAGCTGTCATAGATGTCAGTAAATCTGTCTAAAGTGAATTGATTTGTGCCAGGCAGAAGATAGAACTGACGAGTGAGCTCTGACGCAACCCCTAAATGTAGACCATGGTTACAAGTGGGAAGAGTGTTGGGCCTTGGATTTCACCACTGAAGGACACATTGGGCTCATGATACGTCACCCCGCTTCTTTCACCTGTAAAGTTAGGGTTGATGTTTCTATATATGAATGATAAGTATATGGTGTGTTAGAGTTCTGCTGCTTTATTCAGTGCAGAGGAGGAATCAGAATAACCTCTTACCTGAAGTGGCATGGAGTGGTGTGTGGTCTCAGAGTTCCTTGGGTCTGACTGTGATCTGCTCTGTACAGAGGGTTCATGTAATCCAACCGCTGCTTCCACAGGTAAGACCAGAGGGAGTAGGTCCTCTCCTGAATTCTGGAAGATGATGATTGCATCACTGATATATTGAGATTATGAGAGCTGCAAGTATACCTGTCACCACTGCAACCTGCACTAACACTAAGGGCTCATTCAGACGTACATTTTTTGTGTACGAGTCCTATTTGTGTTATTTCCAGATACGACTTGTACCTAGAAGAGTGAATGGGGCCATTCACATATCTGTGATTGTTTGAGAGACGGAAAATCGTGGCAAAATGTACGATAGTACGATAGTTATCTGAGTGTCAGGTCAAAATTAACAATGCACATCCATGGGTCAGTGAAAAAAAAAAATCGGCCAACAATTAATTGCCATCTGAGCGCTGTCCAGTTTTCCAGGTCTGTTTGATGGAAAAAGATGAAGAAACTGAAGCTCAGGCCAAACTCTAATGATAAAAACTGACACTGACCAAACTGGTGAAACTGTGCCTGATTCTCTTATATGAATGAGCCACAAGTTCTATAGCTTTCAGTGTTTCTTTGCATAGTAGCTGTGTAGCTTCATAGTCAAAATTGGAAAATCCGTTTCCAAAAAGTAGATGGAAAGATGCACTGAACTGCTTGGCCCCACCACGGTGCACCGAGCGCCTGTACTTGATTTGAACAGTCCTTCTGTACTGACAGTCCCTTTACAGCAGTGTTCCCCAACTCCAGTCCTCAGGACCCACCAACAGATCATGTTTTCAGGATTTCCTTAGTATTGCACAGCTGATGGAATTATTGCCTGTGCAGGTGATGCAATTATCAGCTGTGCAATACTAAGGAAATCCTGAAAACATGGCCTGTTGGTGGGTCCTGAGGACTGGAGTTGAGAACCACTGCTGTAAAGGGTTAGGAGATAACTTTCTGAATGCAGGAGGTCTGACCGATGGGACTTTTAGCGATGCTGAGAATGGGGCTCTTCAGTGATCAGCAGAAGGCCTCATTCACATGTACAGGTTTAAACAGGTATGTGAAAAAATGGTATCAGTGTGTCCATTTTTACCATCATTGTGTTATCAGTGTTCTTCTCGTATGGATAAATATGTTATAAAGTTTCTCCTATGCTTTGTAATGTTAAAGAAGTTGTCCAGTACTTTATATTACCCCCCCCCCCCCAATGTATCCCCCCGGGGCCCCTAAGACTTTGCTGATAATGCCTGTGAGCTTCGCTATCGGTGGCCGCTCACAGGCATCACGTGACCCCACGCTGATGTCACGACAAGTGAGGCGTGACTCAGCGCTGGGGTCCCTACGGTGGCTGCTGGGTTGTGGGCAGGGTTACACCTCCTCCCCATGCGTCACTCCCAGCATCTACCGCGCTTTCCCAATGAATGGGGAGAGGCAGAGCGTGCGGTGGATGCCGGGTGTGATGTGGGGGGGGGTAACCCCGCCCACAGTCTGGCATCCACCTGGAACGTGGAAGACAGAGACCCCCGGCTGCTGCCAGCGACATCGGCGGGGGTCACGTGATGCCTGTGAGCGGCCAGTGATAGCGCCACTCACATTCATTATCTGCAACGGTAGGTAATTACAAAAATCCTTAGGGGTCTCGGGGAGACACATTGGGGGGGGGGGTAATATAAAGTACTGGACAACCCCTTTAATCTCGGACAGCACCATGATGCCATCCGTGGGCTGTCTATGTTCTTCATGGACCCATAGACTTGTATAGGTCTTTTTCATCTGTGATATTGGAAGAAAAAACAGACATGTCTCCGTGAGTTTTGCACAGACACATAGTCCATGAAAATCCACAGGCATGTGAATAGCATTAGCATTAACACGTACATGTGGATACGGATGTCTGAATGAGGCCTCAATGAGAGCTTGATATTTTAAGAATATCTCTTTAAAGCCATGATCCTCTAGTTACAAGGATGTATCTCATGTCCTTGGCTACTGACCTGCAGGTTAGGACATTTTGTGACTGGGAAAGAAGATCTACAAGATTTCAACATTACTCAGGACAGAGAATATCTTCAAGAAGTATCTTCTAGTGGACCATTGGTTACATCAGGAACTGTGCAATTCTTAAATCCATGTACCCATCTTATTTTAATATTGGCATTTTGATTTCACCATTCTTATGTTTCTCTGTACAGTGGCACTGCCAGCGATGCCAGCGACCCAGATGGGCAGGAAAAAACTGAAATGGTTTAGGTTCACATACCCATTCAGTCTCCGGATATGTGGGAGTCCCTAAGGTCTGACACCCCCACCAATCCTGAAGTGATGGCATATCTTACCAATATGTCATCACTTTATACATTTTTCTCCTGCACAGTTATTGAAAATTTTTTGCCAAGGTTCAACCTTCACAGTTTATAAGTGATTGCTGTTATCCAGACTGTGGGGCACCGTGTGATCAGATCAGCATCAGGGACACGTCAACCATCCATATTCTATTTCTGTTACAAGCCTATAGTGACCATACACAGAGCACATATTCTCTCACATCAGTTCCTTCCTCTCCTTCTTGCAGTTGCACAGAAAGTTTCCATACTGACAGGAGTATATATGGTGTTGTATGTGGACCAAGAATCTCTCATTAAATTCAAACGCACAGGGAAACTGCTCCATGAGCTGCCAGACACATTCCAGGAACTGGTCTATCACTGGGGACACCTCCTTGGGATCCCCATCTAAATTTCCATACCTTAAAAAAAAAAAAAAAAAAAAAATATGCTGAAGCAATGCAATTGGGGTATATGCATGCAACATCTTTTTCAGGTGGACTGCACTCCCAAAACCGCCTGAGACTGGGAATGGCACAGAAAAACTACAGTAAGTATATTATATTAGAATGTATGGTGTTTTTTTTTTGTCTCTTTTGCTGAGAGGAGGAGAGCTGATGGAAGATTTGGAAAGTGACACAGCTAAACTCAGCTGTGCTGACCCTAGCCCCACACTGACTGCTGGGCCCATATCTGAAATGTGTTGATTGATGGGATTTGAATACAGTTGATATTCTAATCATGCAGGAGGTTAGACCAGGAGATCCGGGCTTTCATTATAACCCACACACTGAGAAATCTGCTGTAAGATATGGTGTGGAGGTGTTCTTTTTCTAGCATCTTGCTGCCTGTTTATAATTGGACAACATCGTACAAGGAGAAGTACATGCCCCACAGTGAAAGCTCTCTGATAACACCCACTTGGATGTAACGAAAATTAACTCATTAGGTGACAAATACTTTGATTGTTAATATCCCTGCAACAGAGATGCAAAATAAAAAAAGAACTAACAATTATTTTTTTTTCTGCTCTGAAGCTACAACGTGTTTTCAGTTCAACATGAAAAATTTGGTGAAAGGCCCTCTGTAAATAAGTGACTCTGTTTGACTTTTCCAACATATGTGCAGTGACCAGGGTTACCTGTGATTAAATTTGTGTCCAAATGAAATCCAGTCTTTTTCAATTAACACCTAATAGTAATTGGGAAAAATAAAAGTTACACTATGCAAAAAATATCAACTCCGTAAATCTCCACCAGTACATAGAGTATATGAAATGAAACCTCTTACCATAAATACTCTGATGGTTCGGTAATAGGGGTCAAGTAACAGACTGGATGCAGAGCAGACCTGAGCGGTGCGGTCCCATCCATCAGAACAATGAACGAGCACGCTGGCGCCCTCTTCTGACACGGCCTAAATGTGCAAATTAAATGTAAAATATTACACATTTATATAATTACAAATCTCGTTTATTCTCAGCACTAAAAGGATCATTTTTGTACAGTCCGTGCCTAGAATAGTACAAATCAGACAAGCAGCACTAGAATATGAACAGATACAACACATCTTACCTTTACAATGAAGATACCAGCATCTAGGATTGTTTTCACGTGTTTTAACCAGCCAGAGGATTCAAGACCCCAAAGAAATTCACCCATAGAAGGAGATCGGAGCTCACAAACTGCAATCATGAACAGAACAATAAGCTCACTATAGCAACAGATTCTGTATGTGAAGTATTTCTGCTCCAAGACTTGAGATAGAGAATATATATATATATATATATATATATATATATATATATATATACAGTCATGGCCAAAAGTATTGAGAATGACACCAAAATTATATTTTCACATGATCTGCTGGCCTCTGGTTTTTATTAGTGTTTGTCTGATGTTTATATCACATACAGAAATATAATTGCAATCATATTATGAGTACCAATAGGTTATATTGACAGTTAGAATGAGTTAATGCAGCAAGTCAATATTTGCAGTGTTGCCCCTTCTTCTTCAAGACCTCTGTAATTCTCCCTGGCATGCTCTCAATCAACTTTTGGACCAAATCCTGACTGATAGCAGTCCATTCTTGCATAATCAATGCTTGCATTTTGCCAGAATTTGTTGGTTTTTGTTTGTCCACCCGTCTCTTGATGATTGACCACAAGTTCTCAATGGGATTAAGATCTGGGGAGTTTCCAGGCCATGGACCCAAAATCTCTATGTTTTGTTCCATGAGCCATTTAGTTATCACCTTTGCTTTAGGGCAAGGTGCTCCATCATGCTGGAAAAGGCATTGTTGGGCGCCAAACCGCTCTTGCACGGTTGGGAGAAGTTGCTCTTGGAGGACATTCTGGTACCATTCTTTATTCATGGCTGTGTTTTAGGCAAGACTGTGAGTGAGCCGATTCCCTTGGCTGAGAAGCAACCCCACACATGAATGGTTTCAGGATGCTTTACAGTTGGCATGAGACAAGACTGGTGGTAGCGCTCACCTCTTCTCCGAATAAGCTGTTTTCCAGATGTCCCAAACAATCGAAAAAGGGATTCATCAGAGAAAATGATTTTGCCCCAGTCCTCAGCAGTCCACTCCCTGTACCTTTTGCAGAAAATCAGTCGGTCCCTGATGTTTTTTCTGGAGAGAAGTGGCTTCTTTGCTGCCCTCCTTGAATCCAGCCCTTGCTCAAAGAGTCTCCGCCTCACAGTGCGTGCAGAAGCACTCACACCAGCCTGCTGCCATTCCTGAGCAAGCTCGGCACTGCTGGTAGTCCGATCCCACAGCTGAAACAGTTTTAAGATACGGTCCTGGCGCTTGCTGGTCTTTCTTGGGCGCCCTGGAGCCTTTTTGACAACAATGGAAGCTCTCTCCTTGAAGTTCTTGATGATGCGATAGATTGTTGACTGAGGTGCAATTTTTGTAGCTGCGATACTCTTCCCTGTTAGGCCATTTTTGTGCAGTGCAATGATGGCTGCACGTGTTTCTTTAGAGATAACCATGGTTAACTGAAGAGAAACAATGATACCAAGAACCAGCCTCCTTTTAAAGTGTGCAGTCATGTCATTCTTACTTAATAATGACTGATTGATCGCCAGCCCTGTCCTCATCAACACCCACACCTGTGTTAATGGATCAATCACTAAAACGATGTTAGCTGCTCCTTTTAAGGCAGGACTGCAATGATGTTGAAATGTGTTTTGGGGGTTAAAGTTCATTTTCTGGGCAAATATTGACTTTGCAAGTACAGTAATTGCTGTTAAGCTGATCACTCTTTGACATTCAGGAGTATATGCAAATTGCCATTACAAAAAATGAAGCAGTAAACTTTGGAAAAATTACTATTTGTCTCATTCTCAATACTTTTGGCCATGACTGTATATATATATATATATATATATATATATATATATATATATATATATATATATAGGGTTGTGTAGGATACTCCAAGTGCGGATATGACTTAAAAATTGTACAATGAAATTGTAAAATTCTGTATTATTTATTATATTGGGGTTGGTCACTTTATATAAAAAAATTCCAAAAGGGTGATAAAATGTAATGTTTGGCACATACAACTATAGATTACTTCCCCGGAGTTTGCCTTCTTCCTAAGGTGCGCCTGGAGGCCATGTTTCTCCCCAGGTAAGTTATACACCTCTACCCATCTACGTGATGTACAAGAAAACATGATTCATCAGACCAGAACCCTTTCTTCTATTACTCTATGGTTCAGTTCTGATGCCCATATACCCTTGTAGGTGCTTTTGGCTGTAACCGGGTCAGCATGACAATGACCAGTGTGCATCTCCATATGTAATAAGCTGCAATACTTTATCCTGACATCTTTTCTTCATAGCCAAAACTTAATTTTTCAGCAATATGTGCCACAGTATTTCTTCTGCAGCACCGGACCAGCTGGGGCTACTGTACCTTTCGTTCCACACAAGTATCAATGAGCCTTGGGCGCCCATGACTCCGCCACCTGCTCACCGGATGTTCTACCCTGGTAGGCACTAACTATTGTATGCCAGGCACACCCCACAACACCTGCTGTTTTTGAGATCTTCTGACAACCCTCATGGGGGCACCTCTGACAAGGAGAATATTGAGATCTCTAGACATCATGATTTGTCCATTGAAAATGGAGCTGTTTAGGGAATAGAGCGCACAGAACATAGGGAAAAAAAACAGTGGAGGGGGAAAGAAATAATTTGAGGTGCTCACCTGGAGGGATTGTGAGAGTCACAGCTCCTAAACCAGGAGTAATATAACGCTAGCTGCCATCTATAAGAAATATCTTTTATGTATTCTTTTACCCTATGCACAAAATAAACGTTCATGGAAAACTATGAATTGGCAGCAGCGTGTGCAATGTCCTCAAGGGCCAACATACATACGCTGAAAGTAGATTTGCAAATAACATTTTTCGCTGTTGCCCGTTCCTGTGGCACCATTAATGTACTAGGCCTTAATGAGTTTGGTGACATAACGTCTTGTGATCGCTATTTTAACTCTCTAAGAACCAGGGAGTTTTTTATTTAAGCGCTTTTTGTGTTTATGGAGCTGACGTTTTTATTGATACCAATTTGGAGCACATATAACGTTTTGCTAGCTTTGTATTGGATTTTTTTTGTTAAGTGACGTGACAAAGAACCCACAATTTGGGCATTTTGATTTTTTTTTTCTGCAATGTTTACCGTAAAGGTTAATTACCATAATTCCATACTTTGATACATCTGACTTTTACGGATGTGGCGATACCAAATGTTTTTTTTTCCGTTTCTTTGTTTTTAATAGGGAAAACGTGGGATAGTTAAAAATTATCTATTTTTTATATTTTGACTTTTTATTTTTTTTTCATTTTTTTTGTACCCATTAGTGGACTTAAACATGTGATCCTTGGATTGCTTATATATACTGTAATACCACAGTATTGCGGTATTTACTAGAAATCATGGTTGCCTATGGCACTCAGTCTGCTGTAAAAAGTACCAAGATGGGCCTTAAAGGTAAAGGCATTTTGCCCATAGCGGTAGACCACGTGGCCACTATGGCGCTCATTAGCTGGGAAAGCCTGATGCTACAGGGCTTTCTTCTTCCGCATATCATTCTTTGAAAGATGGCCTTTGTTCCTCATCATTCAGCCTGTACGTCTGTGCTCGAAGTCTCAGCACTGCAGGTGCAATGACGTCACTAGATCGGGCCCTCTGTGCGGAGTTTTTTTTTATTTTGGCAACAAGAAAAGCGTATACTGTGGGATCCATCATACATGATGTGGGGCGGCCATCATACTGTGTGAGAGAACTGTTGGGGGCCATCATACTGTGTGAGCGAACTGTGGAAGACATCATACTGTGTGTGTATATGTGTGGGGGGCTGTAAGAGCATCATACTGTGTGTGTGTGTGTGGGGGGGGAGTAGTGTAGGTGCATTATACTGGTGGGGTTTGCCATGGGGTCATCATGTTGTCCATGTAAGGACTACTGTGGGAGAAAATTATGACAGGAGATTCACTCCGAGGTATCGCACCGTGTGTGGAGGGCAGCATACTCTATGGGGTTTATTAAAATGGTATCAGTGTGTGCAAACAAGAGGAATCAGTAGCAGGGGCATTATTTCTGTGTCCAAGCCACAAAACATGTCCTCTCCCTGTATTTAAAAGTTGGAAAGTAGGCCCTTGTGTGACTGCATCAATATGTTTTAACCCTGCCTAGTCCATCAATATAGACTCTTGGTATGGGGCCCCATGATTTCTATGAACGCCTCTGCTTAAGCTGGCCCCCGGCTGCTGTGGTAACCCATCGATTAACAGCGCACATTCAAAATAGTTAACAGACACCATCAGCTTCTTGTGGAGTTCCTGAGCCACCTCCACACACGCAGGCTCCTTCTCAGGATGTTCATTCACATCCTAATGCGGTGAGAGGTTACATATAAAAATAAAATCCTAAAATCTTGGAATTTTTGCTTTGCCCACTAATACTCCATTTACACAGACAGATTAGTGGCAGTAAACCACCACTAACTGGTAAATATTTACTGATTGTCGGAGGTTTAGAAGCCTGTTTACACAGGAAAACCATGCTAAATGATGTGCGTTGAACGTTCAGAAAGCGTAAGCTTTGCAGCTCCTCAGAAGAATTTTTTATTTTTACCAGGAGACCTGGACCCCCGTGGTCTAGAGGTCTCAGGGGGTCTCAGCGCTGCTGGGACCCCTGGCCCTCCCCTGGCGGATCTGCGTACCCCCTAAGGAGGTCCCCGCATAAGCCTGCCGGCCCCGGGGGATACAGGGTGCTCCCTGGCGGAGACGCACACTGCATCTAGGGGTCCCTGCGAGCTCCGCCGTGGGGGGGAGCGAAGGGCCATGGCGTCACACATCCCTGGGGGTCCCTGTGGCGCTCAGCTGGGTAAGTGCCCTGTGTGTGTGTGTGTGTTACTGTCTTATGGTGACTGCACCTTTTGTCTTTTCAGGCAGAGGTGTAATACTGGAGAATGCACATCACCGCTGCTGTTAGCAGGGGAGCGGGTCAGAGGAGCGCGGGCTCCGTTAGTGTAACGGGGGGGCGTGGCTTATGTTCTTGGCTGCCTGCCATCGTCTGTGCAGACAGGAAGCGCCTGGAAAGCGCGCGCTGGGCAGTCCCCGCCCCCCTCCTGCCTTCCTTCTCTTCGGCTCTGCAAACGGCCATTGCCTCACGGAGCTCAGCGCTGTCCTCTCCCTCCCCCCTGCTCTCCGCTCTCACACACAGGCTCCAGGAAGCTGGTGAGTCATCTGTTGTCTCATCTCTACAGCACAGAACGCTGCTGTCTTCTCTGCTGCATGCACACCTTAGTCCTTTTAAGGCAAGGTGCATTGCGTGTTCAGCAGCATTAACCCCTTCTGGCCATCATCAGAAAACCTTTTTTCTGCAATGCTGGGGTAGCTTTTCTCCCTCTAAGGAGAATCTTTAACCCTTCAGTGCTTGGTAAATTGTTTTGTGGGAACAGGCTGTGATAGCAGGATCTCACTTCCCCGGTTACTGTGCTCTTGTAAGGGGTTATTACTGCTCTTTCCGCGACGCTCGCTACTGAGTAGGGGGCATGTCGGATCAGGGTCCAGGCGGCGCGGACCTCTCTCCCGGCCCGCTTCAGGATCGGTCACGCGTATCTGATATGCCGGGGTTGACGGCGTCAGGTTCGTCTCTGGTCAGGGGCCTCAGTGATGTTAAAGCGCTCACTCGCTCCATTGACAGTCTGTCTGACCTCCTGGGTCACTGGGTATCAGCTAAGTCCCTACCGGCGCGGGGCAAGAAGCGCCACAGGCCTGTGGTGGCGCTGTCTCCTCCGCGCAGCGCATCAAAGGCTTCGGATTCACCGACAAGCTCTGCTGGTGAGATCTCCGATTCTGATGAAGAGGATCGGCAGGGTCGCTCGGCTTCGCTTTCAGGCCACGTGGATGCTCTTATTGGAGCCATGCGGGAAGTGTTATAGCTGTCTGAAGAGGTGACGAGGCCGGGCAAGTCGGCCCGGCTGTATCAGGAGTCGCGTCGGGCTCGTTCGACACTGCCAGCGCATGATGAACTTAACGAGGCGGTGGAGAGAGAATGCCTGTGTCCGGATAAGCGCTTCCAAGGGATGCGGTTTTTTGATGCCCTGTATCCCTGCTCCACAGAGACGATCGCTAATTGGGTCCCCTCTCCTGAAGTGGACGTGCCATTGTCTCAGCTGAGCAAATCTTCTTTGCTTCCGGTTAAAGGGAAGGCGAGTCTACAGGATCCGCTGGACAGAAGGACGGAGTTAGCGGCGAAGTCCATCTACGAGGCCGTGGGTCATGGATTCCGAGCGGCCTTGGGGGCCATGTGGGGACAGCCTGTACATCTAGTGCACTAGTTAGGCGTTGGGCCAGATGGTGATGCTGAGCAGTGTCTGCCCTGGCTGGACCAGAATGGGAGACCACAGAATCCACAGATGATTCTGACCCAATTTCATGCCCAGCACATGCCTGACACCTAACATTATACTGGTGAGGCTTCCCTGAGATGGTTGGATCAGCTGCGGTCAGCATGGCAAGATGGGACTCCGCTGTCTGACGTGGAAAGGCTCTTCCAGCTGTTGGAAGAGGTGGCCCGATATAGCAGAGACGCAGTGCTGGATACTACTTTGTTTCTGTCCAGGGCTCAAGCCTCGGCCGTCACAGTCAGTAGAGCACTGTGGCTCAAACAGTGGACTGGAGACGCAGTATCCAAACAAGGTTTGCTTACTCTGGCGTACAAGGGCGGTCTGCTTTTTGGTTCGGACCTCACGGAGCTGATTGCTAAGGCCAAGGATGTGGCTTTGCCACAGCGGAAAGCAGCGGCCTCTACGTCTGACAGGTCAAGTGCCGGTAGTGGTCGTCGGTCCTTTCGACCCAGGGGACGATTCGATCAGCCCTCTTGGAGATTGGGTCGTCCCTCGTCTTCCGGTAAGAAGTCCACCCAGAAATCCCGTACTCCCTGGAAACAGCATTTCCGTCGGGACAAAAGGGAGGCTGACAAAAAGCCCGCTAAGGCGGACTGACGCCAGGATCCCTCTCGAGGGCTCTCGGGTGGGAGGTCGGCTGCTACAATTTGGGTCGGTTTGGGCGTCCCACGAACCGGACGCCTGGGTGACACGGGTTGTGTCAGCGGGCTATTTCATAGAGTTTCACTCTCTACCCCCAGACAGGTTTCGTCAGTCTCGCATCCCGTCCGTGCCCAAGCTGGCTGCTGCTCTGCTGCGGGAGGTCAACTCTCTTCTGCAGCAGGGTGTAGTGGTTCCGTTTCCGCCGGAGGACCGGGGAAGGGGGTTTTTACTCTAACCTTTTTGTGGTCCCCAAAAAAGGAGGACAAGTTTCATCCCATTCTGGACCTCAAGGATTTGAATCTTCATGTCCGAATCCGGAAATTCCGTATGGAGTCTCTTCGCTCCGTCGTGGCGGCCTTGTCGCAGTACGATTTTTTGGTGTCGATCGACATCCGCGACGCCTATTTGCATGTCCCTGTTGGCAGGGCTCACCAGTGCTTCCTGCGTTTCGCCGTAGGGCAGGCCCATTACCAATTTGTGGCCCTACCTTTCGGGTTGGTCTCGGCGCCCAGAGTTTTTACAAAGGTTTTGGCGCCGCTCATGGCGCTCCTTCGAAAGCAAGGAGTTCCGATTCTCCCCTACCTGGACGACCTGTTAATTGTGGCGCCCACAGCGGAGGAGGCAGTGACAGCTCGCGATCTCTCCCTTCAGCACCTGGAAGACTTCGGGTGGCTGGTCAATTGGAAGAAGTCGTCATTGGAGCCGTCGCAGTCAATCCTGTTCTTGGGGATGCATTTCGACACCGTACGGGCAGTGGTGTCCCTCCCTCCGGACAAACAAGCGAACCTTCGTCACCACGTCCAGGCTATGAGGTCGGTGAGGGCGATGTCCCTTCGGAAGTGCATGCGCCTTCTGGGTCTGATGGTGGCAGCAATGGAAGCGGTGCCGTTTGCACAATTTCATTCCCGGGATCTCCAAGATCTTATTCTGACCCGTTGGGACCGATCGCCGACTTCGCTGGATCGCTGTGTCGTCATCTCCCGCAGGGTGCGAGAGTCTCTTGGATGGTGGTTACGTCTGGAGGCTCTATCCCTGGGGAAATCCCTTCTTCTCCCACGGTGGTCGGTGATTACCACCGATGCCAGCCTGACTGGCTGGGGGGGGGGTTTGGAACGACCTCTGGGTTCAGGAGGTCTGGTCGTCAGAGGAGTCGTCTCTGCCAATCAACATTCTGGAGTTGAGAGCAATATTTCTCTGCCTCCGACATTGGACGGTCCCTTTGAGCGGTCTGCCGGTCCGGATTCAGACGGACAATGCGACAGCTGTCGCGTATATCAACCATCAGGGCGGGACGAGGAGTTCCAGACTCATGATGGAGGTCTCTCGGATCCTGCTTTGGGCCGAGTTCAGGGTTCCAGTCATCTCCGCGTTTCACATCCCGGGTGTGCTGAATATCTCGGCGGACTTCCTCAGTCGCGAGCGGGTAGATCCCGGAGAATAGAGTCTTCATCCGGAGGTTTTTACTCTGCTGTGCTCCCGTTGGGGGACTCCTCAAGTGGACTTGATGGCATCCAGGCTGAACGCCAAGATTCCGACAATCATGTCCAGGTACAGGGACCCGGAGGCTGTGGCGGTAGATGCTCTAGTGGCCCCGTGGGACCAGTTCGAGCTGATCTATGTGTTTCCGCCGGTATCCTTACTTCCTCTGGTGATCAGGCGGATCAATCTCGAACGAGTATCGGCGATTTTGGTGGCGCCGGATTGGCCGCGGAGGGTGTGGTATTCAACGCTGGTGTCTCTTCTGGCAGCGCCTCCGTTTCCACTGCCTCTTCGCCCGGACCTGTTAACTCAAGGGCCCATTCGTCATCCGGACCTGAAGTCACTTCGTTTGACGGCGTGGCTCTTGAGACCGAAATCTTGACCCGTCGTGGGTTTTCGTCCTAGGTCATTGCCACCTTGCGGGCGGCCAGAGGTCCAGCTACGACTAGTATTTATCACAGAACTTGGGAGGCCTTCTATTCATGGTGTTCTGGATCGTCAAGGAACCCGAGGGTTTTTTCCATTCCCAACTTCTTGGCCTTTCTGCAATGTGGTCTGGTCAAGGGTCTAGCAGTTAGTACCTTGCGGGGTCAGGTCTCTGCACTATCCGGGCTTTTTCGGAAGGCTATTGCCTCACGCAGGGATGTGCGTTCATTTTTTCGCGGGGTTGCACATCAGTTTCCGCCTCGGAGGGCGGTTGTGGCTCCTTGGCGGCTCAATTTAGTTTTGGAGGCTCTTCAGCATGGGCCGTTTGAGCCTATGGATTCAGCTACGCTTTACTTGCTTTCTTGGAAGGTGGCCTTCCTGGTGGCGGTCACCTCTTTAAGAAGGGTTTCGGAGTTGGCGGCACTGTCTTGCTCGCCCCCTTTTTTGGAATTCCACCCGGATCGTGTGGCGCTTCGTACCCGTGGAGATTTTTTACCTAAAGTGGTGTCGCGTTTTCCACCTCAATCAGGACATCCTGTTGCCTTCCCTCTGTCCGAAACCAAAGAGTCTGAAGGAGCGGGCCTTGCACTCGTTTGATTTGGTGCGGGCATTGAAGTTCTATCTTTCAATCACGCAAGGGTTTCGAAAATCGGATTCTCTGTTTGTGATTCCTGCTGGTCGTCGCCGTGGTCAGCGGGCTTCCAAGGACACTATAGCTCGGTGGATATGTTCGGCTATCCTGGAGGCGTACCGGCTCAAGGGCGAGCCTTGTCCGGTTAAGGTTCAAGCTCATTCCACGAGAGCTGTTGGTTCGTCGTGGGCTTTTCGTCAGGGGGCTTCGGCAGCGCAGCTCTGCCGGGCGGCTACCTGGTGCTCCGTTCACACTTTTACTAAATTTTATAAAGTGAACGTGAGTGCTTCCGCCAATGCGGCCTTGGTACGCAGGGTCCTGCAGGCGGCAGTGGTTTAGGTTATCTCTTTATTTTTTGTTCGGCGCTTGTTGCGCACTTGCCTAAGTTGTTGGGGTGTTGGCGATCCTGCCACTGTTTCCCACCCTTGAGTTTTGGACTGCTTTGGGACTTCCCACTAGTAATGGATCTGTGTCTTCCTTCCTTCCCTTCTGCTGCTGAAAGACGGATTTTGGTAAGGCCTTACCTGTAAAATCCTTTTCAGCGAAGGAAGGAAGGGAGACACAGCACCCTCCCATGGCAGAAGTGTATTATGGTTTTTCTAGATGCGGCGCGACTCCCTCCTGATGGCGGTCATCTGGTCTGGGGTTGGCGCACTAGGGCTCTGTTCCAGCATTGCCAGCTCATCGCAGTTGTCAGGTCCAGTAAGTAGTGCCTGGGACTGTGTGTTTTCATGCTGTTATATACATAACCTGTTCTCTCACATTTATGAATTTTCAGAAGGGGTTGTGTTGTTCCCCTGGTGTTGTCTGCTCTTCCTTAGCTTGTGTACGGACTGGAGAACATGGGAGTAGGAGGAGCCTAAGCTGGAGGGGCCGGTTGTCACTTTTTCTAAATCTGAGGTGAACTATCCTGTGGGGCTCCGCCTACCCCCACTAGTAATGGATCTGTGTCTCCCTTCCTTCCTTCGCTGAAAAGGATTTTACAGGTAAGGTCTTACCAAAATCCGTCTTTTTCTCGTTTTACCCTATAGCCTATTTACACTCCACTTCTCAGCAGCTCTCGTTTATAATCTTTCAGTGTAAATGCATATTAAGTCTCAGCATTGGCTTACCCTGCCTGTTCTGTAGAGATTCTCAGCAGCCATCTTATTATCATCACAGACAGGATTAAAATAAAAGGTAACATCTTGTCATATAGATAATACAGGATCCACCATTCACAAAAGGCGATGGTCTCAGCTGACCTTCTCCCCCCTCTCTGCACAATGACCTCTGCACAGGTCAGAGAGCATGCCTATAACCCAGTGAACATCCACAGTCTAAAGTGGTCCATATATCCACTGTAAGGCTTATCAGCTGAGGTAATATTGCCGCCTGATCATTTAGAGAGAATACAATTAGAAAAATCTTGACAATCAGAAATTAAAAACCTATTGATAAAAAAGAATATAAATGTCTGGTTTTAATAATTACAGAAATTTCTAGCTGATATATTCCTTAACATGATCAACACTCGTATAAGACGTAGATAGTACTCGGACCTCACAAGTGACCGTGGTCAGATAGTATTTAATCTAAATCACAATTAGTCAGGAAGCAGGAAACCACTAGAATAAAATTCCGCAAGTACAACAAACGTGATTGTATATTATCATGTCACTGAATTTTGGGTCTTCTATCCTTTGGATTACGAGCTCGGAGAGAATGAAGACACAGGACAGGATGTTTGTGTCTAAACATACTCTAAAAACTTTATTACAAAACACAGGGCTAATATACACCCTAAAGGCAGGAAACGGATTTGCCATATATGGTTCGATTATACAGTTTAGCTGAACAAGCGAAAAAAACTAGTTTCTGTATGCTTTAAAATATTTAATTAGACTTATCTAGTTAGCAAGGTCATTTCATCTTTCTGCAAGAACACATTATTGCTACAAGAAGAAACATCTGGCCAGGGAGAATCACGTTATCTTTTTAGCAAGGACACGCTATTGATACTAGAAGGAACATTTCAGCTTGCTGTTTTTTTACCTAAAATAACTGTCAGACTTATATAGCATAGATGGGGCCTTTAAACTTGAGGGACTCCATCTTCTGCTATAACATTCCATCCTTTTGTTCCTTCATTTATCAATACGAATTTCTATGTTTTCTTTTAGTACAATGCTGAATACACATTAAAAAAAGCTTAAAAACCAAATAAACCACAAGACACATTAGCAAAACCTGTAAAATAGCTTGTACTATACCAGCCAACCACCCACCAATACCTTTAAACCAATTTGCGGGATTTAGAAAGGAAAATCTCTGTGTGGAATTATTGGCCAAAGTATCTGAACAGTTCACTCAAAAGTTTATCTCTTCCCATGAGACTGGGACAGCGAGAAAGGGTATGCTAGTGGACGTCACAGGGGCATGTGTACATATCCAACAATTAGCAATGGTCTGGTTTTGCTCCTTTAGTCCATCGATTAGAGCAAGATGGTGTCTAATGAATCTATTGTCGTCTCCATCCATGGTGCCTAACCTAGTCCATGCACCTGTGGTCGCAAGAATGCAGGTAAGTATAAACAATGTCATCAGTCTTTGTCCGCTGGTTCTCCTAGTATCTTTTTGCAATGGGACGCGTGGATCCAGGTCTCTTTTCCCTCTAACTTAACGGCTGTGTTTGTGGTCAGCAGAACTTGAAAGGGTCCATCAAACCGTGGATCTAGGCTTTTCCTCACGTGTCTTTTTATAACCACCCAGTCTCCAGGTTGCAGCGTATGGCTGCTAGAGTCTTGATCTGGATCTGGAAGAGAACTGAAGACATTATCATGTACTTGCTTAATCTTTTTGTGTAAAGTCCTCACATAGGAACTTAGCACATGGTTGTTCATTTCTAATGCTTGCGGATAGAAACACCCTAGGCTGGGTACGTTGCCAAACAATATCTCATATGGAGAGAGTCCAGTCTTTCTATTAGGCGTGTATCTTACTGAAAACAGAGCAAGTGGTAAACAGTCCGGCCATGGTTTTCCTGTCTCAGCCATGGCTTTCTGAATTTTTAATTTCAATGTCCCATTCAGTCTTTCCACTTTACCACTACTTTGTGGGTGATATGGGGTATGGAATGCTTGTTGAATTCCTAGAGCTGACATGACTTCATTCATTATTTCACCTGTGAAGTGTGTACCTCTGTCACTCTCAATTACCTCTGGTACCCCATACCTGCAGACCACCTCCGCAAGCAGTTTCTTTGCCGTTGCCGCAGCCGTGGCTTTGGCAATCGGGAAAGCCTCTGGCCATCCTGAGAACAAATCAATACAAACCAACACATATTCCCATGATCCTGACTTTGGCAGCTGAATATAATCAATTTGCAGTCTCTCGAATGGATGGAGGGGACGGGGTGTGTGTTTGGGTGGTGTTTTAACTACTCTACCCTGATTATGTGTAGCACATATCATGCACCCTTGTACCAGGTTTTCAATACAGGTGGAGAATCCTGGTGCCACCCAATGTTTCTGCATCACACTCATCACATCCGTTTTAGATTGGTGTGTCGGCCCATGTAGTATCTGGGCAGCTGCTGGGTACAGTGCCCTTGGAAGTCATCGTCGTGTCCCTTTCCCCCATACCCCATTTGCTTCATTCAGGCATGCACCTTCCTTTAACCACTTATCAACCTCCTCCTTTTGAGCCTGAGCCTGCATTTGGGATAAGATGTCCTCCGACACAAAGGGGTTTTTAGGGGCACTTAACTGACGTACTGTTGACCCTTGTTGCGGCTTACAGGCTGCTGTTTTTGCCGCTGCATCTGCCATCGCATTTCCTCTGCTTACCTGGTCGGTGCGCCTGGTATGTGCTCTTACCTTTATGACAGCTACTTGTTTAGGTAGTTGTAGCGCATCAATTAACTGCTGGACCGCATCAGCATTCTTAATGGGGTGTCCTGCTGCCGTCAGGAAACCTCTTGACTTCCATATTGGACCAAAATCATGCGATATACCGAATGCGTACCTAGAATCTGTGTAAATGTTAACAATACTACCTTCCGCTAGTTTACAGGCCTCGGTTAGGGCCCTAAGTTCAGCTTCTTGAGCCGACTGGTGTGGGAGCATTGGTTCTGCCTTGATTACTGCATTGAGGGAGACAACTGCATATCCAGTATGGAAGGTACCTGAATCGTACTGATGACGGGATCCATCTACAAAAAATTCAAAATCTGCATTTTGTAATTCATGTTCAAATCCAGTAGGTAAACCTGCCGTTTCTTGTGCCATCATTTGTACACAGTCATGAGGAACTTCCTCTCTTGGATCTTCCTTAAAAAGCACAGTACCTGACTCCTCCTTTAAATCCGAGAGAGGTAACAAAGTTGCTGGATTCAGGGTAGTACACCTCTGTAAAGAAACATTGGGAGGCATTAACAGTGCACATTGTAACCTGAGATGACGTGCTGCTGAGAGGTGAGCGGGTTGCACTTGATTCAATATAGTGTAGACATCATGAGGTGTTAGAACGGTGAGCGGGTGGTCAAGAACAATGTCTGCGGATTTATGGAGTAATAGTCCAACAGCATGCAGAGCACGTACACAGGATGGTGCACCTCTGGCTACCGCATCCAATCTGCCACGAAAGTAGGCAACAGGTCTCTGATTATCACCGTGTGTTTGAGTTAAAACTCCTGCTGCATGTCCAGCTTGTTCATGAAGGTACAGAGTAAATGGGAGCTCATAATTAGGGGTACCCAAAGCTGGAGCGGCCAAAATACGGTTCTTGAGAGAATAAAAACAGTCTATTGCCTCTGATGTTAGTACAAAAGGTGTTGGGGTAAGACAGTCATAGAGGGGCTGCATTAAAACAGAGATGGCATGAATCCACTGTGCAATAGGAAACAAGTCCAAGAAAAGTTCTGAGGGCTGCAACATTAATGGGGACGGTGAATGCCTGTACTGCTTGTTTGCGTGCATTTGTTAAATGACGAGCTCCTGGTGTAATGCAATGTCCCAAAAAGGTGACTGAAGATTTACAAAACTGAAGCTTATCTTTCGATGCCTTGCAGCCAGCGTGATAGAGAAACAACATAAGCGATATAGTTGCACTATGACATTGTTTCCTGGAGGGGGCACAAATGAGCAGGTCATCGACATATTGCAGAACAACGATATGTGGTTCAGACCATCCCTCCAGTATTTCCTGCAGGCTTGCAGTGTACATTGTGGGTGAATTCTGGGCACCCTGTGGCAACACTGTCCATGTATATTGACTACCCTGGAATGTGAAAGCAAACAGGTACTGGCAGTCAGGATGTAATGGTACACTGAAAAATGCATTTGCCAAATCAACCACTGAAAAGCAAAGAGAATTAGAAGGTATCTGTGACAGAAGAGTATGCGGGTTGGGCACAACTGGTGTTAGAAGTTCTGTGGCTTTGTTAACCAACCGGAGGTCATGGACCATTCTATATGCGGCTGGTTGTCCTGGCACGCTCTTTTTCTTTACTGGGAACAGGGGAGTGTTGCAAGGGGACTGGGTTTTGACTAGGACTCCTCTCTGTAGTAATTTTTGGACCTGCTGGGCTATGGCATTCTCCTGAGCCGAGCTAAGGGGATACTGCTTCTGTTGAGGCAAGATGGCTCCTGGTTTTAATTTCACCATTACTGGTTGAACTCTTAACCTACCAACATCTGTTTTGCCTGAGGCCCAAAAATCATGTGGTACAGCCTGCTCCAATATCGGGGGAAACTCATTTGTCTCTTCTATGCTGGCAATATCTAGTGACATAATTTTGCAAAGGGTACTTGGTTTTAAACCTGGGGTCATGGTGACAGTGCCATCGGGATGATACTCAATATGTGCTTGTAATTGGGACAACACATCATTTCCCAAAAGGTTACATTGGCCTCGGGGCGATACCATGAGCTGGCTATGTACAGTAGCTCCTTGAATTTTCAGGGGAATTCTTTTAGTGACAGGAAGCAGGACAGACGGGGAATTGAAGGGGGTGGCAATGACATGATGTGAAAAATCAGTGTCAGTATATGGCCAATCACCTTGCGTAATTACTGAATTGTCGGCCCCCGTATCTACTTGGAAATAGATTTCATGTCCCCCTGGTAGGTTCACCTGCACTATACAACTGGGAGTTGGGGGTAAGGAGATGAGGGGGTTCATGTGCAAGCTCCCCTCATCCTATGGGGGCGTTGTTTGGTCGGCTGGAGGACCCGTACTCTGAGCATTTGGATACGGGTTGGTCCTACAGTTCTTTCTAAAATGTCCTGGCTTTTTACATCCGTAACATAGTCTCTGTCCTTCTCCTTCAGTCTGTCCTCTGCCTCTGTTGTTTCTGGGGGTCGTCTCTACTATATGTATTCTGGCAGCTCTTTTTGCCTGCGCTATGTCATGCTGTGCCCCCTGAGCTATTCTAGCTAAATCTTCTGCCTTCACTGATCTCCAGTCCGGTCTACTTGCTTTTACCTTCTCTGCAATCTCTTTCTTTAGTCCATTCATGAAAGCACTTGCTAATACCCTCTCACTAGTCTTATTCCCGGGGTTGAACCCCATTTCTGACCAGGTTTTCTTTAGTGCATAGAAATAATCCTTAGGATCTTCCTCCTTTCCCTGCACTCTATCTTCTAGTGTAACTTGCTTTTCTGCTTGCCTGTCTTGACATGCTTTTACCAACGCTGCTGCGAATAGGACTCCAGCTGCTGCATCATTAGATTCTGCATCTACGGGTCCGGTCCTATTGGCATACTGTTTTTTTGTCTCATCTATCAACCTATCATAGCGGGCTTCATCTGCCAATTTTCCCTTAATTACCCCCTGCAGATCTATTCTAGTGGCATGATACGTATCCTGTATGGTGGTGATCATTCTAGCAAAACCCATAGGGGACTGGGACGGATCTGGCAGCTGGGAGATCAGTGCCAACTGCTCTGAAGGACTCCATGGTCTATACATTAACAGTGTACGAGCTTCCTGACCTGGAACCACTGCATCCCCCCCTGCTGCTGCTGCTGCTGGTGCTCCTGGCACAACTACCGTCCTCATTGGGAATAGACTAGCTGGGTGGGGTCTCGGTCCTCCACATGCCACACAGATGTCTACTGTCAAGGGGTTCTGTTGTCCACATCTGGGGCAAACCCAACATTTAGGTTCCTGGGAATTCTGGTACTGGGGTGGGGGTGACGTCGGGAGCGGACAGGGAGGAAAATCTGTCATTCCAGTTTTTGTCAGTCTGTAACGTCCGTCTCCTAATTCTTCAATCTTTCCTTCAAAATAAGCGCATACATTCATCCATACATCTACTGTCTTCAACAGACCCTTATCTTTCAACCATCCATGATAGGAGTTAAAGAAGGATTTCCATTTCTCTCCATTCATCTCTCCATTCTCATTCATTCCCGCTTTACACAATATTTTGTCAATTCCAATCAGTGCCTGTTTCCCTTCTCTGCGTACCACTAAGTCTTTGGCTATAATGCCTTCCTTGGCATTTTGGTTCCCCATTTTTTTCGGTTCTCCTCACCTAGAAGAGACTCCTCAGTCACTTAGACAATGGGCCACAAAGGTTTCTGAACCATTCCACTACTAGCCTCTCTAGGACTTATACGCCAACCAGAAAAACAGACCAAAAACATCAATCCCGGGACACATCCACAACACAATCATCGGATCCATACTTTCATTAAATTCTCCAAAGGATAGAAGGCAGGACTGTCAATTTATCTGAGAGATTCTACTGGTTCAAAGGGACCTGAGCCAGACAACAATCTGTTGAATTACCTGGGGAGCCGACCGCTCGGGGGTGAGGGAGTCTCTTCTATGCAGTGATATAATTAGGTAGAATATAACAGTTATTCTTACCTCAGCGCTGTATATATCACCAACAGAGAGCTTCACTCGTCCCACGTCTCGGACCGGTCGAGCACCCTTGGGTAAATTAACTCAAGGTCCCTGTTCGAGGCGCCAGCTGTCGTCACTGAATTTTGGGTCTTCTATCCTTTGGATTACGAGCTCGGAGAGAATGAAGACACAGGACAGGATGTTTGTGTCTAAACATACTCTAAAAACTTTATTACAAAACACAGGGCTAATATACACCCTAAAGGCAGGAAACGGATTTGCCATATATGGTTCGATTATACAGTTTAGCTGAACAAGTGAAAAAAACTAGTTTCTGTATGCTTTAAAATATTTAATTAGACTTATCTAGTTAGCAAGGTCATTTCATCTTTCTGCAAGAACACATTATTACTACAAGAAGAAACATCTGGCCAGGGAGAATCACGTTATCTTTTTAGCAAGGACACGCTATTGATACAAGAAGGAACATTTCAGCTTGCTGTTTTTTTACCTAAAATAACTGTCAGACTTATATAGCATAGATGGGGCCTTTAAACTTGAGGGACTCCATCTTCTGCTATAACAATCATTAGGCTATATTTAGTAGCTTTACCGAGAATTCTATAATAAAGGCTCAGTGGTCAATGTTCTCGTGTATAAAACATTCACATAACATAAAAATAAGTAACAATGCATAACACTGACGTGGTAAATATAAAGCTTCCTCCTAAAAGGAAAACCCCACGCGGGGAGAGGACCACATCTGAAGACTCGACAATGACACATTATGATGGAATGATCATCTCGGAGCTTCTCCTGCTGAGCCTTCACCTCTTTCCAGGACATCGAGGAAAAAAAGAAAATACCTGACTATTCAAGGAACCATTCCTGAATAATTCTTAGTATTCTGGGATATTTGGCTGCATCCGTTCTTTATGGAAATAAGGATCTACAAAAGCCAAACTGTTGTAAAATGCAGCAAATGTTCTATTGTGTGGTATACTGGGATCTACGGGGGCTTCAAACTCTGGGGTGACCATTATAAAGCAGCACAGAGCCCATTGTATAAACTCTACTGGTATATTTAGCTGTATTAGAACCAAAATATCTAACTGAAGGCCCACCATACATATTAGACTAATGTTGACCTATCCCACCGATATTGACAGATTCAGCTGAAACTCAAATGTGTATGGGGGCCCAGACAACTGATTGTTGGGGAAGTTAAAGGGGTATTCCTATCTCCAAGATCCTATCCCAATATGTAGTAGGTGTAATAATAATATTAGCAAATACCTCCAATTAGAAATGTAGTATAGTCCTTCTGATTAGCAATGTTGCTTACCCCATGTGCAAGGCATTGCAGTAGCTTAGGCATCCATGGTTACGACCACACATAGTTACGCTTAGTGGTCGTAACAATGAATACCTAAGCTACTGCAATGCCCTGCACATGGGGTAAGTGACATAGCTAGTCAGAAGAACTATCCCACATTTATAATTGTAGGTATTTGCTAATATTATTACACCTACTACATATTGGGATAGGATTTTGGAGATGAGAATACCTCTAAAGTGTCCGACATGTCCGATTTTGAACTATTGATCCTTCTGTTTCCCTGGAGATAGCTTATCACCAAAGATGTAGGACTGCGGTTCTCTTATAGAGAACACAGAGACACTCGGCTGAAGTACTCTTGTGTATGGGACAACGCTTTACTGTTGGAATTGCTGTGGCATATGAGAGGAGACTGACTATGAGCATCACTATCACGGTGAAAATATTTAGGATTTTTAAAGTCCTAATTTTAGGAGGTCCAAGTCCTAAAAAAATATTATTAACCAGGAACAATGTATTATTTAGAAAAAGACTCATCCATCGCCTGATTGGATTGTTTATAGTCATCTCATCTGCCCATGTAAACAGGACGTGCTGCCGACAATAAGCAACCATCTTGGTACACTTTGTATCGGCCCTTTTGAAAAGGCTTTATATGAGCACCGGTGGACTTGTTAGTGGGGCTGTGGCCTGACGCTGATGATTGGCCACACTATCAGTATTCGGTCAGTATTTTTTCTCAGGAGTGGGAGCCAAAACCAGGTGAGGAACAATCAGAGAAACGGTCTAATAGAAACAAGTCACCAATTCTGCATTTATCACCCACTCCTGGTTTTGGCTCCCACTCCTGAGAAAAAATACTGACCGATTACTGATAGTGGGGCCGTGGCCTCAGGCCACAAGTCCACAGTGCATGACCGTGCTCATTCATGTGTATTTGTACATGTGAGATCTGAAATGAACGTGAACGACTGTGACCTGTTTGGTGAGATAAAGGTTACTGACGCACTTGATCTAAACTTAGTCCCGCAGTCCGGCTTCACCCATTTTTTTCCTACAGATCATATTACCTGAACTTATCATGTGTCTTCCCAGGCTGTAAACAGAGAGGAGGCAGTACATTGTAAAGACGAGGCCTACAGCGTCCAAAGCCCAAACCCGAGAAGCCAACAACTAATCTGTCATGTGTACAAATACATTCCACCCCTCTGTTATCCTGATCAGACAAGGAGCTCACATGGCTCATTACAGGACGGGACGGAAATTCTCTTAAAGTGATCTACACCTCCGACATTAAATGTGACGATACGTTTCTAATGTCTAGACGGAGTGAGCCGTCTTTCTTTTTGACGAAGAAGAAGCCTGCTCCCGCCGGGGAGGTAGATTTCCGGATAAATCCCCGGGCCAGATTCTCCTCAATATATTCAGACATGGACCGGGTCTCAGCAGCGGACAAAGGGTAAAAACGCCCACGGGGAGGAGTAGCGCCAGGTATCAGGTCGATTGGGCAATCGTATGGTCTATGAGGGGGTAATGTCTCTGCTTCTCTTTTATTAAAGACATCCGCATAAGACCAATAGGGAACCTGTAGGCCGGGTAGATTGGCTGGGGTAGGAGAAGGACAGGCAGGAAGAACGGGAACTAAACAAGTCTTATGGCAGTCCTCTCCCCAGCGAAGGACTTCTCCGGTCTGCCAATCAAGCACGGGTGCATGTTTCTGGAGCCAAGGTAGGCCTAGCAAGAGGGCGTGAGAGAGTCCAGGCAGAACATGGAAGAAGATGCTCTCAGAGTGCAGCATTCCCACCTGCAGAGTTATGGATTCGGTGATGAGTTGAATGGGATGCGGTAAGAGACCCCCATCCACGGAGGCGACAGATAAGGGTACAGCCAGGGGTTTGGTGGGAATGTGGTATTTCTCTACCAGGGATAGAGAAATGAGATTTCCGGCAGCTCCAGAGTCAAGTTGAGCTAGTTCACAGAAACTGTTCTCCCCGCAGATGATAGAGACCGACAGCATCAGAGATGGAGAGGGTTTACTCTTGTCTAGGACGACCTCTCTGAGCGATCCTAGACACAGGCGTTTCCCGACCTCTCCGGGCAGGAACGGATCCGGTGCTCCTTACTGCCACAGTAGAAGCAGCTCCCCTCGGCACGGCGTAATTCTTGACGGGTTTTGACCATCTTGGTCTGGTCGACCTGCATAGGCTCGGGTGAGTGCCCCTGAGGAGGAACGGAGGAAGTGACGGGTTTCTGAAAGGTAGGGGCAAGGCGTGGAAACCTCCTCTCACGGGTGACCTCTTTGGTGCGCTCCTGGAACCGGATGTCAATCCGGGTGGCGAGTGTTATTAAGTCGTCGAGAGTGGTAGGAATGTCCCGAGCGGCGAGTTCATCTTTAATACGGCCGGACAGACTCTCCCAGAAGACGGACACCAGGGCGTCGTTATCCCAGGCAAGCTCCGAAGCAAGGGTACGGAACCGTATGGCATATTGGCCCACGGTGAGACTTCCTTGACGGAGGCGTAGCAGAGATGAGGCGGATGAGGTCTTCCGTCCTGGTTCGTCGAAGACTTTCCGGAAAGCCGTGAGAAAGGCTGGCAGGTTGGACACCAGGGAATCTCCTCTCTCCCATAGAGGATTTAGCCAAGCCAGCGCCTCCCCCGTGAGATGGGACATGATGAAGGCTACTTTGGCTCAGTCGGTGGAAAACTGATGTGCCAAAAGTTCGAAGTGCAGAGTGCACTGGTTAGTGAAGCCCCGTGCCTGACCGGGATCTCCGCCAAAACGAGGCGGGGCGGAGAGACGGGGACCGGGAAGGGATGCTATGGTATTGCTGTGCAGCGGCGGCGCCGGGGTAGTAAGTGTGCGAGTGGAAGCAGCTCCCGATGAGACAGTCAGTGTGTCCAGGCGAGAGTTAACACTACGCAGGTGACTCAGGATGGACTCCTGTTGGGACCTCTGACGGGAAAGTTCATGACATAGGTCCGAGAGCGAGGGAGCTTGGGTGCCACCGGGTTCCATGGCCTGAGCAAACTGTAACGGGTGTGGGAGGTGGAACCTCTGAGCTACTATACAAAGGGTAGTCCTTGTAAGGAAGCGGGTGGCTCCCAGGGAAGGCGGGTAGGTAGACACTGCAAGTGACAAGGACAGTCTCAGGGTAGAAGGGCAGGGCGGTCACAGCAAGTGACGGGGACAGTCTCTTGACAGGCGGGTGGTCACGGCAAGTGACGGGGACAGTCTCTTGACAGGCGGGTGGTCACGGCAAGTAACGGCTAAGCCTCCAGGTAGGCTAGCAGGCAGGTAGCAGGTGAGTGCTCCCAGGTGAGCGAGTAAGAGTCTCTGGACAGGCAGGTGGTCACAGCAAGTGACTGCTAAGCCTCCAGGTAGGCTAGCAGGCAGGTAGCAGGAGAGCGCTCCCAGGTGAGCGGGTGAGAGTCTCTGGACAGGCAGGTGGTCACAGCAAGTGACGGCTAAGCCTCCAGGTAGGCTAGCAGGGGGGTAGCAGGTAAGCACTCCCAGGTGAGCGCTCCCAGGTGAGCGCTCCAGGTGAAGAGTCTCTGGACAGGCAGGCAGGTATCTGGCAGGTAGTTCCTGGTCCGCAGGCGGACTGATCCATAGACAGACTGGCAGGTGCTGGTAGGCAGACTGTCGGACCACAGGATTGCAAGCAGGTAGACAGAAATCAGGCAGATATCAGGCAGGTATCAGGCAACGGGATCTGAGGGCTGAAGCAGAGTTGAAAGGCTTTGCAACAACAGAGCTCGGGCACCTCCATTTTGGAGGAGGTGCCTTATATATGGTGAGGTCCTCCGGCCATTGGCCGGGGACTCCTTAGGACGGCGCGCGCTGCCCCTTTAAGAGAGAGGGAGCGCGCGCGCGCCCTAAGCACCTTGACCGGGAAGCAGCGTGCGCTGCCAGCAGAGCGGGAGGAAGACGCCGGGCACGGAGCGGAGAGGTGAGGGGAACGGCGTCCCAGCCTAGCAGGAGGCAGGGACGCCGACGCTACAGTCGTCACGTGATTGTAGCAGCCGTCACGTGATTGTGGCAGCCGTCATGTGATTGTGGCAGCCGTCACATGATTGTGGCAGCCGTCACGTGCTGGTATAACACGCTGCAATTAGAAATGGGAATCGGCACAGGAGTCACAATATAAAGTCAGTGCTGGTAGTAACACAAGAATCCAACAAGCCGAGCGTCCACACGTCGTCCAACAGCCCAACATGGATGATGAGAAGCTGCAGGACGTCACATAATCCGCGATATTCAGGCAGAGAACACAAACCGCAATGTGCTGCCACCGACATCTTCATCAGCTCAAGAGGAGGCGACTGTGTAAGAACATCACCGTTTTGTTTTCCCCCCTGAATATCGTGGATTATTAGATGACTGATGTTCTGCTACTTTTTCTTTTTGAAGTTGTCTACACACATAATGGCTGCAGAGGACTGAGAGAAAGTCCACAGGGAACAAAAGAGAAGTCGGGAACAGAAGGGGAGACGAGGGCTGAGCCACTTACACAGACAGAAAGCTGAGGAGGACATGTTATTACTCCAGGATCTGCTCCATTCATTCCTTATGTGGCATCCAAGTGCTGAGCTCGGCTTTTTCCAGAGCCCCATAGAGAATGAATGGAGCTGCAGTTGTTCCCTGACTTTCCGTTCCTTCCCCATCAGACGATGGTTCGCAGTGGTCAGACCCCACGATCAGTAAGTGATCACTGAGCCTGTGGATAAGTGATAACTAAAGTTGACAAATCCCCAGGCCCGGATGGGATACACCCGCGAGTACTGCAGGAATTAAGTAATGTCATAGATAGACCATTATTTTTATTTTATTTTATTCAAAAAGGGGACAGAAACCGAACTTGGAAATTATAGGCCGGTAAGCTTAACCTCTACTGTGGGAAAAATCCTGGAGGGTTTCCTAAGAGATTCTATAATAGAGTATCTGAAAAAGAATAGCCTCATGACCCAATATCAACATGGGTTTACAAGGGACCGTTCCTGTCAGACTAATCTGATCAGTTTTTATGAGGAGGCAAGTTCTGGACTGGACCAAGGAAATGCAGTGGATGTTGTGTATATGGACTTTTCAAAAGCTTTTGATACGGTTCCACACAAAAGGTTGATACATAAAATGAGAACAATGGGGATAGGGGAAAATATATGTATGTGGGTTAAGAATTGGTTCAGTGATAGGAAACAAAGGGTGGTTATTAATGGAAAACACTCAGACTAGGTCTCATTTAACAGTGGGGTACCACAGGGGTCAGTATTGGGCCCCCTTCTTTTTAACATATTTATTAATGACCTTGTAGGGGGCATACAGAGTACTATTTCAATATTTGCAGATGACACTAAACTCTGCAGGGTAATCAATACAGAGGAGAACAATTTTATATTACAGGAGGATCTATGTAAACTAGAAGCTTGGGCTGATAAATGGCAAATGAGCTTTAATGGGGATAAATGTAAGGTAATGCACTTGGGCAGAGGAAATAAAATGTATAATTATATGCTTAATTGTAAAACACTGGATAAATCTGTCACTGAAAAAGACCTGGGTGTATTGGTGGACGACAAGCTCATGTTTAGTGGCCAGTGTCAGGCAGCTGCTGCAAAGGCAAATAAAATAATGGGATGCGTTAAAAGAGGCATAGATGCTCATGAGGAGAAGATAATTTTACCTCTATACAAGTCATTAGTGCGACCACACTTAGAATACTGTGTACAGTTCTGGTCTCCGGTGTATAAGAAAGACATAGCTGAACTAGAGCGGGTGCAGAGAAGAGCGACCAAGGTTATTAGAGGACTGGGGGGTCTGCAATACCAAGACAGGTTATTACACTTGGGGTTATTTACTGTGGAAAAACGAAGGCTTAGGGGTGATCTTATTACTATGTACAAGTATATGAGGGGACAGTACAAAGACCTTTCTACTGATCTTTTTACTCTGAGGCCAGAGACGGGGACAAGGGGGCATCTTCTACGTCTGGAGGAAAGAAGGTTTAATCATAATCACAGACGGGGATTCTTTACTGTAAGAGCAGTGAGACTATGGAGCTCTCTGCCTCATGATGTTGTAATGAGTGATTCACTAATAAAATTTAAGAAGGGCATGGATTCCTTTCTTGAAAAGTATAATATTACAGGTTGCAAAAACTAGATTCCATGATAGGGCGTTGATCCAGGGAACTAGTCTGATTGTCGTATGGAGTCGGGAAGGAATTTTTTTCCCCAATGTGGAGCTTAGTGTTTGCCACAGGGTTTTTTTTTGCCTACCTCTGGATCAACATGTTAGGCTATGGGTTGAACTAGATGGATTTAGTCTTCCTTCAACCTTAAAAACTATGTTACTATGTATGTAACTTGTTATCTTCAGACATCCCCTCTAAGCAATGGCGCACGCCAGCAGTGAAGGCGGGAGGAGACGCTGGGTACAGGGAAGACTTTACCTCTGGGGGCCACATATAGGGCATGTGAGGGGTGGACACTTCCCGTATTCACCATTACTGAGCCCCCGCTCTGTACCGCTCTTATCTGAGTGCAGGAGACACAGCAGTCACTAATCAGCCACTCTCCGGCACTTGCAGCTGTCCGAGCTCTGCTGTGCCTGTTAGGGGTGAAGTTCGGGTCCTAGGAGGCAGCGACTATGCAGCCTGCAAAGCAGATGACAGCCCAGGTACCACGTCTCCGGATAAATCTCCACCTTGTGAGCTGCTTCTTGTGCAGCAGCCCCATGCAAGTCGCTCCGCTCTCCTCAGCCAGCTCCTGCTGAAGACTGAGCTCCTCTGCCCAATCTAGGAGCCCAATAGCCCTGATCACACCAGTGGTAGCCCAGTGCTGCTGGGGGGGGCAGGGCTAGATCCGATTTACAGATAGCAAACTAATCAGCCCTAGATATTTCTAATAGCTGCAGAGCAGGCGACATAACTCTGACCGGTGTCCTCATAGACCTCTCCTCAGCCGGGGCTAATAAGAGCAGTAAGATGGCCGTCATGGGGTCCATTGTTAGATCTCGGCTGCCATAGAAACTCATCGGCACCATGATCGCGCCTCCCTCTCCGGTCTTAAGTGCCTAAATGCTGTGAAAGCCACTGACTGTGTCATATAAGGGGTTAAGCTGCCAGGATCAGGGTTGGCTCCACTGCTGGCGCCTGAGGCAGGAGCGGGACTGTGTTATACCGCCACACGACTGCCGCAGATCTTGTAAGAGTCCTGACTGCACCTGCCTGATGATAATGTGTCCTATAACGCGGGTCCTGGTACCAGACTGCCCTTTACATATTAATCACTAGCAGGGAACCAGTTACTTACAGGTTCTAGTTTCTGATGTGTTTCCAGGACCTGTAGTTATCAACATTTTACCCTTAAGGCCCAGTTATAATATTACTGCAACACTCTCACTACATATGAGGGTCTTGTACCTGTATACCTGCCCTGTGTGCGGCGCAAAAGTATATAACAAAATGTGTGTACACAAATACCTATCTCCTGAATGGTATTACTCCTAGATCTCCTGTACATAGAAATATGAGGTTCTTAGCGCACACTTTGAGCAAATTGTGCGAGCCCATCTGCCACCGTCAAGGCGACCTCTTCAGATGGGTCCCTACACTAACACTACACTAACTTACTAACTGGGACCACCATTTTTAATGTTTATTATTACTGTACTAATGCAATCAATTGTACCTGTTATAATTCATTTTTTAATTAGTTTTATAATTTTTTATTACTCTTGTGTTTATGATAATGGTATTACTAAAATCCCTATACTTAGTGTTGATCCAGAAGAAGGCAAAAACCCCAGGACACCTTCAGCCAATTTGTGTCACAGGGGAAAAATTCCTTCTTGACCCCGAGAAAAGGCGATCAGTCCTAGGACCCTGGATCAAATCTAATAATGTTATTACTAGTTATTAATAATTCTTATTAATATTACACAACTAATTGTACTGCTACTGCAGTTATTAGTATTTTAATTTAGGTTTTTGTACTTTTTATAGATTATATATTATTTATGTCCTGCTATCTTATTACTTTGCTATTCTAACTTTTCTATAACTACTTAAAATAATCAAAACAACACTATAATTATTTTTATATTCTTACTATTATTAACATCCTGCTATCTTATTACAGTATTATTCTACTTTCCTATCACTACTAATACTACCCTATACCTAGAGTGTTGATCCAGAAGAAGGCAAAAACCCCAGGACACCTTCAGCCAATTTGTGTCACTGAGGAAAAATTCCTTCTTGACCCCGAGAAAAGGCGATCAGTCCTAGGACCCTGGATCAAACCTAATAATGTTATTATTAGTTGTATAATTAATATATTACTTATTGTACTACTGGAGTTATTTTAATTTATGTTTTTATTTTTATAAATATAGCTATTTAATATTCTTCTTATTATTAATAACCTGCTATATTTTTACATTATTATTATTCTTTCCTATCACTACTAATACTACCCTATAACTACAGTATTGATCCAGAAGAAGGCAAAAACCCCTGGACACCTTCAGCCAATTTGTGTCACAGGGGAAAAATTCCTTCTTGACCCCGAGAAAAGGCGATCAGTCCTTGGACCCTGGATCACACTGCTATTCTACCTACTACTATTACTACTGTTATTTTATTACTATTTTATTTATTTCTTACTATTATCACTAGTATTATTACTCTTATTACACTAATACTGATACACTACCACTATATTACACTATCCTGCTGTTATTTGGTGGTCTGATACTTACCAGCCGGTATTGCCGTATGTGATGTTATCGGCAGAGAGGTTCCAGCAGGATGGTCCACATGATGTTCCTCTTTCCTCTCAAATACCGGTTGATGTACTGGCGGAAGTTGGTCTGGTTCTCCTTCTTCCTTCTTGTTGTTGGGATCGGTTGTCTTCTTTTCTGGCCTTTGGCCGTCACTTCCCCCCTAGGGATCTTGATGTGGAGTTTCATCTTCTTTGCTTTCTCTTCTTTCTCTTCTTTCTCTTCTTCCTCTTCTTCCTCTTCATCCAGGTAGGCGCACAGTTCTTTTAGTGTCTTCTGTCTTAAATCCATGATGTCCAGCTTTATCTTCTTTGCTGCTTTCTCCTCTTCTTCCTTCTCTTCTTCCTCGTCTTCCTCTTCATCCAGGTACTTGCGCCGTTCTTTTAGTTCCTTGCGCCTTTCTTCCCTCTTCCTTTTCTCCCTGGCTTTATACTCTTCGATGCATCTTCTTTGGGCAATGGGGTTGGTCGGCATAAGGCGCTGGAAGAGAAGAGATGAAGTTAGGAGGCTACAAGGAAGATCCGAATACACAGCTACCTTATAGAAGAGGCCGTAGCGTTGCCCTGAGTCGTCTCACTGACCTCCTTCTTGTAGAGGGGAGAAGGGAGAAACTTCACACAATATGCCAATCTCCTCAGCTGTTCCTCAGGACTGATGTAATCTGCAGAAAACACAACCAGATATTAGGAGCAATCCTCACCGTACAAAGAGGACGTATGTATGTTAAGACTGTCAGAAGGAGCTCACTGATGGATTCTCAGTTAACTAGTTCTGCAGCCAGCAATAGACAGTACAGCACAGAGGGCACAGGAGGCAAACTGTGCACAATTTTCAATAAAACTCAGAAAAATATTTACCACCAAGTATATGCATTAAAGGAAAGAAAATGTCCCCACAGATGAGTCTGTTTAATGAAAGCCCCAGAAAGCCATGTAACAAGAGTATAGAGAACGGTGAGTGAGTGATGGATACTACCTGCTCCAACGCTGGCAGAATACTCCATCCCCATGGTGTCCGCTGATATCTTCTCTTGTAGAAATGTATCCAAAATCTATAAAACCTCAGGAGGCGTCAGCAGAGGGTTTGGGGATTGGCTGATATTTCTTTGGTCTTAGAAACATTGGCTATAAATAATTCGGGGGCTCTGCTGGGGAAAGGGCAAATTGGGAAATGTGTAGGATATTTACTGTTCTGTATCTGAGCTTCATTAAAGGGGAATTATCAGATGGAACAAGTCATCCCCTTATCCCTGGGCTCGGTGATGACTGATAGATCAGTGGGGTCCGACCGCGGGAAACTCCAGCAATCACCAAAAAAGGGCAGTGACCCCCATTAGAAGTGATGGCTGGATCCTTCCAGATGGGAGATGTGATGAGTGTGGCGCCCCCCACTGGTGTCTCAGCGTATCATGTGTTGGGGAATAATGACTTCTCCTCTGGTAAATGGGCTGATTCCTGTCAGTTGTGGTCGCTGAGTGCGTGTGATGGGATGTGGCTCCGTCCATTAGATTATATCACGTCTTATACCTAGAATCTCTCGCTGATCGCAGGTGTCTGTCTTCACACTCAGATGAGATGGAACAAACTGACCACATAGGAGGTTTTTTTTTTTTTCAAATTCAAACCGAGCAATCCTATTGGCTGAGTATGACTGTCGTTACCATGGTGACAGAATGTTAAAGGGACAGAACATTAATAATGTATAATAGTGTATTTTATTACATATTTCACATAATAGTGGCTGATATATGGACCTGTACAGATAATACACTTCTATAACTCCTCATATTTTTCATACAGCAATTTGGTGGTGCTGCAGAGATATTTTGGGCGTAATATAACTTGTGCTGGCAATTGATCATCTATAAAGTAGTCTGGTAATGTATGTAATGGTCCTAAGATTGTGGTTTTATGTTCAATACAAATCTAAATATTAATCAGACGTCACTCCCTGCTATTTGAAGGGTTTTTGTCCCTTTCCCTATGTCAGAGTAGTATCACATATAGCTCGGATACGCTGCAGCCTTCAGAACAATGAGGTCCGTTGTGGCTTTCCCCTGCACATTCGGCCATTATATAAGTGACGGCAGCTGCGTTGTGTCCCTGCACGGCTGATAGCGTCGCTGTGCAGGGATTCAGTATGGTGGAGCTGGGGCTCTTTTCTTTTATGGGTCGATACAAGTCTTGTTCAGACATATAAATATGCCTTGATTACATTGTAGAAAAGAAGGGTGACATTACAGGAGTTCCATACATTCTCAGTGTAAGATCAGTGGGGTCGGACCCCCGGCACCAGGGAGTATACAGAAGGAGCTTGTGAATGTCTTACTTTAGTGGTCTTGTAAGCTCCTCATCCCACACTTTTCCTGTATAGGACATATAGCTTTTCTGTATACATAACTCTTATGTAAAAACAACATCCTCCATGCACATTTCTGTAGGTTGCCTGATGGTTCAGGTGTAGTTACATCATTTTTTTCTACTGCCCGACCTAACAGCGTTAGCTTGCTCTTTTAGCAATCCAATTGTATTGTTTCACATTTGGGGCGATTGTGTCAGCGGCAGGTTTCATTGTGGGGTTATATAATGGGCACTATTTTTATAGGCTTATTTGGATATTAATGCCTTTGTGAATAGATACTTTGCTGCTGCCTTGCTCTTTATTATATTGTGGTGGGCAGTCTGTAGTCATATATTCAGATTTTCTGTGACTAGTTGGGCATATATATGTGAGGATTAACCATATCAGTACCTTGCAATGGTTTTGTTATTCATTGGGGCAATTGTTGCTTTTTAGTTGTTTTTTTTAACATGTCTTGTATGTTTAGTCTTTAATAAAATTCTATATTTTTGCTATTCCTTGGTGATCCCTGTCATTGCATCCTTTCTTTCTCCTTGTTTCTTTGCATCTCTATTATGTAGCTGCAGGGTTAGGGACGGCCGGTTCCTTGCAGGAATAGTTATCAGGACGGGTGCGGTTTCTGCTGTAATAACTCATTCATGTGACCCATCAGTCATCACCCGATCAGCCGGGCAATGCTCAGCACAGGCCGCCGTCATCCCACTTCTCTACATCTATTATATAGATGACGCGCCCCTGGGCCTGTGTCGCGCTGCGTTACGCACGCGGGAGCTTACCCGGAGCCGGATCGCTTGAGGGTTGTATTCTCGTGGCGGGGACCCGGTCCGTGCCCAGGGAGTCAAACTGAGCGGCGATGTATCAGCGGTAGATGTGTACGACTACGCCACCCGTTGAATGCAGCTATGGAGCTGCCGCTGCAGGACAGTCCGCTGAGGCCGGTGGATGGATGGTGCAGCGTAGATGGTATAACCCCCAACGGGAGGGGTATGGCCTCAGGGCAGCAGATGTGGATGATGGGGGTAGCAGGAACCACTCAGAGACGGTGCGGTGTAATTCAGGGTCTTTACTGGTAACAACGATAGACCCTCCCGGAGTACTTGCTAGCGAACGGGGCCTGGCCAGTCCTTGAGCAGATGGGATCTCCCCTGGCCAGGCGGAGTTGTAGGCCTCCCAAACTGACTGTACTCTTCTGGCTACCTTGCTAGAAGCGGATATAAGTAGCCCACGTCCCTGAGTGTACCGTGTGGTGCTCACCCGTATGGCCGGTGACTCGGGGCCTTCTAATGGCTTCCGCTCCACGATGGCGGTGCTGGTCCCACGCGTGTGACCGTGCCTTCGGGTTTCTGGGCCTGAGGACCTGAAATCCCCTGCCGGTCGGCTTCTGCTGCTGGGTCAGAGTTTGTCCCCACAGCCTCGGACGCCGGGTCCGGTAAGAAATCTTCTCAGTCAGGGCGAGCTCTGCAGCTGCCAGCCCCTGGCTTGTAGTAGTATTGCTCCCACTGAGCTTCTGCTGTTTCTTCCTATGCTGCTTCTCTGTCTCTACTCTCCTTGACTGACTAACCCTGCTTCAGCCCCGGGTTTACATAGGGGAAGTTCTTCCCCTCCCAAGACTGGGCAGGAGGTGTGGCATGCACAGGATCCCTGACCAAAGGACCTCCCACCTGCTCTCAGACATAACATTACATTACTGTGGAAACCAGACCCCTGGGGTGCCACATTCCCCCCTAGTAAAATTTAGTACTCCGGGACTAAACATATTTTAGAAAAACATAACAAGATATAAACAATAATAATACAATAAGAAAACACATAAAGATGGTTACGGCGTGTCCGCAACCGGGTGCAGTTTTGAAGAAAAGCAAGGTGTCCATTTCACCAAAACAGGGAGACGTAACCAGGTAGGGGTCTGTCCTACCCCGAGTCCTTAACAGTCTCTAGTCCATCCTGGGTTACGCTCCAACTATGTACAAGGATTCCCGGTAATCCACCAAGGATTCCTAAAAGTAACTGGAAGCACAAAATTATACACAAGCAACAATACACAGGTAAACATAAATAAAACAATTTATACACTTCAAATCCTCCAGCGTGCGGGTAACTGGCCTCTAGTGGCCCTAGTGGACCTACGGAGCTGACTGTCTGGCCCTGAACTACAGGGTGTAGGAGCTGTCAAGGGTAAACTGGGCAGCTGTCTACCGGCTCTTTGTCTCACTAGGGGTACGGCAGGCTCACTATAAGCAGAGGGTTGATCCTCCTGTTCTGCTTGTGTGGAGTCTTCTGCCTCCTGGACCGGCTGTTCTTCCAGCTCTACCTGTTGCTCCGTAGGTGCTTGGGATGCTGGTTGGAGGAAGGTGAGTACGGGTACCACAACTGCACCATTGACTTGAGTCCAAGACCGAGGGAAGTCCCCGAGCACAGTACTAACCATATCTTCCCTTTCCTCTACGGGTCGATGGTCTTCTTGTTCCTCTTCAGGGTTCCTCAGTTGTTCGGGACACTTCTTCAGGTGGTCCCGGGATACAATGGCTGTGGTTTCCCCTCCGTCTTTACTGATGGTACAAACCTTCGGGTTCTCGTGGCTTGAGGGCAGTACGGTGTACGGGTCCTTCTTCCACTGGTCGTCCAACTTGTGGAGCCGTCTCTTCCTCTTCAAGACCTGCTCTCCGGGTACCAGGGGAACAGCGGGAGCATACTGGTTGTAAGTTTTCTCTTGTCTTTCCCTAGCCTGACAGAGACTTCGCTCCACGCTCTCCTGTACTCTCCGGTACTGCTGCTGCCTCTCTGTGTCCCAGTCTGTTTCTGGTGAAGTGTCCTCGGGTGTCAGGACTCCCATTTCCAGGTCAACAGGTAACTTACCAGGTCTTGCCCTCATTAGGTAAGCCGGGGTACAGTTGGTGGAACCTACCGGGATGTGGTTGTATAGGTCCACCAGATCGGGCAACTTCTCAGGCCACAGACTGCGTTCTTCCAGGGGCAACGTTTTTAGAAGATCCATTACCACCTGGTTCATTTTCTCACAAAGTCCATTAGTTTGCGGATGGTAGGGTGTCGTCCTTATCTTCCGGCAGCCATACAGATTGCAGAATTCCTGGAAGACCTCCGCTTCAAAGGCAGGTCCCTGGTCCGTCAGCACTCGGTCCGGGTACCCGTGTGGACGGCAAAAGTGCTGCTGGAAGGCTCTAGCTGCTGTTTGAGCCGTTAAGTCCTTGACGGGGACGACAACCAGAAACCGGGAGTAATGATCCACGATGGTTAACGCGTAGACGTAGCCACTTCTGCTTGGGGTCAGTTTTACATGATCCAAGGCTACCAGTTCCAACGGTTGCCAGGTGACGATGGACTGCAGGGGAGTCTTCTGGCTGGCGCGGTCCTTCCTTCTCAGGTTGCACGGGCCACAGTCTCTGCACCACTTCTCAATGGTTCCCCTCATGCCTACCCAGTGGAATCGCTCGCGCAGCAGGAACTCCAGCTTCTTCCACCCGAAGTGTCCAGCTCCGTCGTGGTATGCCTTCATCACCATGGCTGCGTCTCTTTGTGGCACTACTACTTGCCAGAGTAGTTCATGCGTCCGGGAGTTAACCATTCTGCGGCACAACTTCCCCTTGTAAAGGAACAGTCGACTCTTCTCTGCCCATAGTTGTTTGGCTTCCTCCTGAGCGTCTGGTTCAAGGCAAGCCTCCGGGCGAGTCAGCATCTCCTTCACCAGTCGGACGGCAGGGTCGCTGTCTTGCGTTTCCGCCCAGTTGTAGTGAGGTAAGGGGTTCAACGTAACAGCCTGCTTACTCCTTACCCGGTGGGAATACTGGATAGTCCCATGACGGTGGAACGCAGGGAGTTCAACTTCTTCCAGTCCCTCCGGATCTTCTCCTTCGTCCGGCAGGTTGGGCATCCTGGACAGGGCATCCGCGTTGGTATTGGAGCGTCCGGCCCGGTATTTGATTGTGAACTCGTAGTTGGACAGACGGGCCATCCACCTCTGCTCCAGGGCACCGAGTCTTGCCGTGTCCAGGTGTGTCAACGGGTTGTTATCCGTGTACACGGTGAACCGGGAAGAAGCGAGGTAATGCTTAAAGCGCTCGGTGACTGCCCATACTACGGCCAGGAACTCTAGCTTAAATGAGCTGTAATTCTCGGGGTTCCTTTCGGTGGGTCGCAGTTTTCGGCTGGCGTAGGCGATTACTCGTTCCTTCCCCTGCTGGATCTGGGACAGTACGGCTCCTAGCCCGATGTTACTGGTGTCGGTGTAGAGGATAAAGGGCTGGCTATAATCCGGGTACGCCAGGATTTCGTCCCCCGTGAGGGCCATCTTCAGCTGGCGGAAGGACTCTTCTTCCAGCTCCTCCCATTTGAAGGGCGGCTTCTGGTTCTTGGCCTTCCGGGACTGGCCTATCAGGAGGTCCTGCATAGGTGCTGCCTTTTTGGTGAAACCGGGAATAAACCTTCGGTAGTAGCCTACCAACCCGAGGAACTGCCGCACTTCTTTTACGCTGGAGGGGCTTGGCCATTCCTTAATTGCGGTGATCTTATCAGGGTCGGGAGCCACTCCGTCAGCGCTCACCACGTGTCCCAGGTACTGCACCTTTGGTTTCAGGAGGTGACACTTGGAGGGTTTCACCTTTAGGCCGTAAGTCGCCAGAGCCTCGAACACTTCCGCCAGGTGTTTCAGGTGGTCCTCATACGTCTTGGAATATACGATGACATCGTCCAGGTACAACAGGACCGTCTCGAAGTTTCTGTGGCCCAGACAACACTCCATTAGTCGTTGGAAGGTTCCTGGTGCATTGCAGAGTCCGAACGGCATGCAGGTGAACTCGCTAAGTCCCATCGGGGTGGTGAATGCGGTCTTCTCCCGGTCCGCCTCTGCTACAGGAACCTGCCAGTACCCGCTAGTGAGATCCAAGGTAGAGAAGAAGTTAGCAGATCTTAAAGCAGCCAATGACTCCTCTATCCTTGGCAAGGGGTACGCATCCTTGTGTGTGATACGGTTGATTTTCCGGTAATCTACACACATCCTCATGGTGTTGTCTTTTTTCTGACTAAGACTAGTGGAGCTGCCCAGGGGCTACAGCTATCCCTGATCACCCCAGCCTCCTTCATGTCTCTAAGCATCCCCTTGGCGTGTTGGTAGTGGGCAGGGGGTACGGGTCGATACCTCTCTTTTATAGGAGGATAGTCTCCCGTGGGGATGTGGTGTTCTACCCCCTTGACTCGCCCGAAGTCTAACGGGTGTTTACTGAACACTCTCTCGTACTCTTGAACCACCCGATAGACTCCTTGTTTCTGGTGTGCGGGAGTGGAGTCAGTACCCAGATGTAGTTGCTGACACCAGTCCTCCATGTTTTTCTTAGAGCCGTTACCTTCCTCCGGGTGAGATGGAGGCAAGGGTTCCACAGATTGTATAGAATTTTGGTTAATGGTATATAATTTGGCTAGCGTGGCATACCGGGGCAGGTACACTTCCCTCTCCCCGATATTTATTATGCGAACGGGCACCCTCCCATGGCGTACATCAACCACCCCCCGTGCTGTCAAAATGGTGGGCCTACTGTCCGAGTAAACTGGTTCTACCATTGCCTGGTAATCTCTACCTCTCAGACCAATAGCTGCCCGGCACCAAATCATCATTTCACTTTTTGGGGGCATGGCAATAGGAAAAGGGTCACACATTCTTACGCTACCAATCTCACCGCCGGAGAGTTCCACCTGTTGCCGTCGCATCAGTGCCCGGATCTCTTTCTGGAGCACCCGCTGCTCGCCGGAGCTGGCGTTCTTGGCAACCTGCTGTAAAAGGAAAATCACCTCTGCAAGACAATTTTCAATTACATTAGTTCCTAGAGTTATTTTTGGGTGACTCTCATGTTTGTCAATATCTACAATGATCAGTCCCTGTGCTGCCAGTTCGACTCTACCGATTTTGATGGTCACCTCTTTAAATCCGATCTGTGGCACGGGCTGGCCATTGCTGGCGATGATACTCAAGTCGTCGTCAGGGTAGCGGGTAATATCCGAGTCATTCCAGTACTGCTTAAAGAGCACGTACGGGATGGTGGTGACCTGTGACCCGGTGTCCAGTAGGGCACTCATGGGAATGCCATCCAGTACCACAGGCAAGACTGGACGTCCTCCCACATATCTGTCGCGCCAGTTCGATGGGCCTGGTGATCTTTTTCCTGGGGGTTGGCCCTCTACCCCAGGTTGTGCCCGTTTAAAGAACAGTACCTTGCCATATGTCCGGGTTGATTGCAGCGGCGGCAGATGGGTCGTCCGTCCTCGCTGTATCGGTCACTGGGTCTTCCTCTGGCCGGTGGGGTCCTCCTTGGTCGACGCCACGGGATGTCCTCCGGTCCGGATGCCAGCTGGATCTTCCCTGGGGTGGAAGCCTGTAAAGACTGCACAGTTCGGGTTAGCGCAGCAACGCTCTTAGCTAGCTCTTGGACCTGATGGTGTAGGTCTGGAGCCGGGTCATTGTCCAAAGCCTGCGCATCAGCTCCCACAGGCCCTGCCGACAAGGGCGCCGCCTCCTGGTGGTAAGTGATAGCAGGGCGCTTGTGGGTCACAACGCCACCCGGTGCCGGTTCTCGGAGCACCCGGATGGCTCTGTCCTTGAACTGTGCAAAGCCCAGATGGGGATCCTGTAAGGCCATTGCCCGCAACTGGGTTCGGTGGGTATTACAATACAGTCCCTCTATAAACTGTTCGGTCAACAGCCTGTCCTCGTTTCCCACTCCATCAGGGTCGGTCTGCTTAATGGCCCTCAGGGCCTCTTGTAGGTTTAGTGCATAGTCCCTTATACTCTCATGCACTCGCTGCTTGCACCCGTAGAATCTAAGCTTAATCTCGGCTGAGGTGCGGGTATCAAAGGTGTCCTTCAGCCGGGTTAGTATCCCTGCGACAGTCTTCCTCCCAGGTGGCCAGGATTTTACTTCCCTTTTGGCTGCCCCGGTTAGTTGGGCCACCAGGATGCTCACTTTTTGCTCTTCTGTGAGGGGGTACACCTGGAAGAGGCTATCCAGCTTTTCTCTAAAGTCATGCAGGGTATGTGACTCCCCTGAGTACTGGGGTAGCCAAGCTGCTCCCGGGATATAGGGCATGGTGAAGGGCATAACTGCAGCAGCGGTAGCGCTGGCGGGGGTTGAGGCAGTGAAGCTCTCCTCCGTATCCGACATCTTCCTCCCCCCTAGTGGACCGTGGCCTACCTTGCGATGATCCTCTTCCGTAGGCCGCGGCTCCGCAGTGGATCGTCAGGGTTGAGGACCTTCCGTCGCGCTCCTGTGACGTCGGCGTCTGCTGGGCTCCTTCCAGGACCTTACGCAACGTCCGGACGTGAGGCGGGGCTTCAGTTCTCGCGCGCTTTCGGAGTCCACGCCCCTCTTCTTCCCGCGCGGCGTCCTCAAGATGGCGTCCAATGGCGGGAAAACTCCACGGATGGCGGGAAGAAGGCAGAAGATGGCGCCGGATGGCGGGAAACTTCACCGATGGCGGGAAGAAGGCTGAAGATGGCGCCGGATGGCGGGAATCTTCACCACAGGTAAGTTTGAAAAGTCTCTTTTTCAGGCACGCAGTACCCGGTGGTTGCGGGCACGAAATCCTGCCGACTACGCCAAAGTTGACGCGCCCCTGGGCCTGTGTCGCGCTGCGTTGCGCACGCGGGAGCTTACCCGGAGCCGGATCGCTTGAGGGTTGTAGTCTCGTGGCGGGGACCCGGTCCGTGCCCAGGGAGTCAAACTGAGCGGCGATGTATCAGCGGTAGATGTGTACGACTACGCCACCCGTTGAATGCAGCTATGGAGCTGCCGCTGCAGGACAGTCCGCTGAGGCCGGTGGATGGATGGTGCAGCGTAGATGGTATAACCCCCAACGGGAGGGGTATGGCCTCAGGGCAGCAGATGTGGATGATGGGGGTAGCAGGAACCACTCAGAGACGGTGCGGTGTAATTCAGGGTCTTTACTGGTAACAACGATAGACCCTCCCGGAGTACTTGCTAGCGAACGGGGGCCTGGTCAGTCCTTGAGCAGATGGGATCTCCCCTGGCCAGGCGGAGTTGTAGGCCTCCCAAACTGACTGTACTCTTCTGGCTACCTTGCTAGAAGCGGATATAAGTAGCCCACGTCCCTGAGTGTACCGTGTGGTGCTCACCCGTATGGCCGGTGACTCGGGGCCTTCTAATGGCTTCCGCTCCACGATGGCGGTGCTGGTCCCACGCGTGTGACCGTGCCTTCGGGTTTCTGGGCCTGAGGACCTGAAATCCCCTGCCGGTCGGCTTCTGCTGCTGGGTCAGAGTTAGTCCCCACAGCCTCGGACGCCGGGTCCGGTAAGAAATCTTCTCAGTCAGGGCGAGCTCTGCAGCTGCCAGCCCCTGGCTTGTAGTAGTATTGCTCCCACTGAGCTTCTGCTGTTTCTTCCTATGCTGCTTCTCTGTCTCTACTCTCCTTGACTGACTAACCGTGCTTCAGCCCCGGGTTTACATAGGGGAAGTTCTTCCCCTCCCAAGACTGGGCAGGAGGTGTGGCATGC
>NW_027362871.1:5405000-5430000 GCF_046119375.1 Phyllobates terribilis | reverse complement strand
TGTAGGCAGATGTCATTGTGTGATGTCTGTTTGTGTGTGTGTGTGTGTGTAGGCAGATGTCATTGTGTGATGTCTGTTTGTGTGTGTGTGTGTGTGTGTATGTGTGTGTGTGTGTAGGCAGATGTCATTGTGTGATGTCTGTTTGTGTGTGTGTGGGCAGATGTCATTGTGTGATGTCTGTTTGTATGTGTGTGTGGGCAGATATCATTGTGTCATGTCTGTTTATATGTATTTTTGTGTTTCAAATGTGTTTATGCGTGTATGTATATGTCTGTATATGTTTGTGTGTGTGACTGCGTGCGGCCTACTGCTGAGTATAGTTGGCGCCGTGCGGCCTCCTGCTGTATCTGGGGGGGCGCCGTGCGGCCCCCCCGCTGTGTACAGATGGCTACATGCGGCCCCCCGCTGTGTATAGATGGCTACGTGCGGCCCCCCGCTATGTATAGATGGCGCCGTTCGGCCCCCCGCCGTGTATTGATGGCGCAGTGCGGCCCCCTGCTGTGTAGAGATGGCGCCGTGCCATTTCATGCATGATAATGCACATTCTCATGATGCACATAACACATCTGCATCTCTGGCTGCTATGGGCATAAAAGGGGACAAACTTATGGTGTGGCCCCCATGCTCCCCTGACCTCAACCCCATTCAGAACCTCTGGAGCATCATCAAAAGGAGTGTCTATGATGGCGGGAGGCAGTTCACATCTAAGCAACAGCTCTGGGAGGGTATTCTGTCCTCATGCACAACAATTAAAGCAGAAACCATCCAAAACCTGACAAATTCAATGGACGAGAGAGTTCAGAAGCTCCTTTCGAACAAGGGGTCCTATGTGCAAATGTAACATCACCTAGAATAAAGTTTTGAGTTGAAAACTGTTTGATTTCAGTTTGTAATAACCTGCTAATGCTTAGAATTTCAAAAATGACCATTTTTTTGTTCTTTATTAAAATGAAAAGGTTGAAAACTCTGCTGTGCATAATAATTTGGAACATGCATTTTGAGTGCAGTTTGAGTTTTTTATTTTTTAAAAAATATACTGTTATCATAGGCAGTTTGTACAAAAACCGTTCAATTGTACTCTAATAGTTATTGACTGGAAAATTACAATGACTGCAATTCATATAGGTAATTTGGGAAAATCTGAGAAAATATTATTTGCATAATAATTTGGAACACAGTGTATATGTACAATTTTAAAATGATCAATAAAAATATGTAAATATATTATATATATACACACACTGCTCAAAAAATAAAGGGAACACTTAAACATCACAACTCCAAGTCAATAACACTTCTGTGAAATCTACCTGTCCAGTTATGAAGCAACACGGATTGTGAATCAATTTCTCCTGCTGTTGTGCAAATGGAGCAGACAACTGGTAGAAATGATAGGCAATTAGCCAGATACCCCCTATAAAGGAGTGGTTCTGCAGGTGGTGACCACAGACCATTTCTCTGTTCTCATTCTTTTTGGCTGATGTTTTGGTCACTTTTTCATTTTGCATTGCTCTCACCCCTAGAGGTACATTAGCATTAGGCAGTGTCTACAGTACAACCCACAGAAGTTGCTCAGGTAGTGCCGTTCATCCAGGATGGCACATCAGTGCGAGCTGTGGCAAGAAGTGTAGCTGTGTCTGTCAGCACAGTGTCCAGAGCATGGAGCAGATACCAGGAGATGTGCAACGAGCCATAGGAGGGCAACAACCCAGCAACAGGACCGTTACCTCCTCCTTTGTGCAAGGAGGAACAGGAGGAGCACTGCCAGAGCCCTGCAAAATGACCTCCAGCTGGCCACAAATGTGCATGTGTCTGCACAAACGGTTAGAAACCGACTCCATGAGGGTGGTATGAGGGCCCGATGTCCACAGATGGGGGTTGTGCTCACAGCCCAACACCGAGCAGGACGCTTGACATTTGCCACAGAACACCAGGATTGGCAAAGTCGCCACTGGTGCCCTCTGCTCTTCACAGATGAAAGCTCAGTATTGTGTGTGGCCTCCACGTGCCTGTATGACCTCCCTACAACGCCTGGGCATGCTCCTGATGAGGTTGCGGATGGTCTCCTGTGGGATCTCCTCCCAGACCTAGACTAAAGCATCAGCCAACTCCTGAACAGTCAGTGGTGCAACGCGACGTTGGTGGATGTGACTCGCCCCCTGGGCCGTGGGGTACTCGGATCCGGGCAGTAGGGGAACGATGGGAGTAGTAGTGGCAACCCGGTTTCGTGGCTCAGGGTGGTCAGGCCAGTGGTAGTCCGTTATGTGCTGATGTTTATGTCCGACTACGCCACCCGTGGATTTGCGGTTATTAGGAACCGCCGCTGCATGCCGACCGCTGGGGCTGATGAGGTGTGCAGCTAGGGTAGTGTGACTCCCCACGGGAAGAGTGCGGCCCCAGGGCAGTATAGTGGATGGTGGGAGTGATGGTGGTGAGAGTCCCAGTGCTGATAGTGCTGGAGAAGCAAGGAGCACACAGACAACAGGTTGCAGTCCAGGGTCTTTACTAGAACAGGTAAATTGACCCATAAACAGTCCCGGCTAGGAGGGGGACCTGGATGTCTGAGAGCAACGGGGAAATTGGCCCTGGTCAGGGTGAGGGTGTAGGCCTACCGTGCTTTCTGCGCTCCTTCTGGCTATCTCCTCCTGATAGGGTAACAGCCCACGTTTCCAAGCTTTCCGTGTATTCTCGCCTGTATGGCCTGCGACGTGGGTTCCTTTCTGCTCCCAGCCTTGTACGGCTTTACTGGTACCTTCTGTTGTGGCAGGGCCTCCAGGCTTCTTAGGCCAAGGAATATACAGTCCCCTGCGCACTGGTTCTCTGCTGGGGGATGTGGAATCCTCTCAGCCTCAGACACCAAAGTCTGGTAAATTAAGTCCTCTTTCTGCCAAGACAGGCTCTCTTCGCCTCTTGTCTCTGGCTTGTGGCTCTCCTCCTGCCACACTTCCTCTTAGGTGCAGTGCAACTGTCTGTCCCTGTTCTGCTCTGGGACAAGTCTCAATGCTGAGACAGGCCATCCAGTTCTCTCTAACCCTGCCCCCAGCACCAGCTTTTATAGGGGCAGCCTGCTCCCCCTACTGGCCTGAGACAGGAGGCATTGCATGCTAATGTTCCCCTGACTAGAGAACCTCCCCCTTGCTCTCAGACACAGCTTTAATACATTTTGTGGCATCCAGGCCAGGGTGACACATTCCCCCCTAGTGAAATTTAGTACTCCGGGACTAAACAATAAACAAAGACAATAAAACATTAATAGACATTAATAGACAGACGACGCACAAATTGAGTTCTTAAGGTCACAGTGTGGCCTGTGACCGGGTGTCCATATCACCAATACAACGGGGAGCCTTAACCAGGTGGGGGTCTGTCCTACCCCAAGTCCTTCACAGTCTTAGTTCATTCCTTGGTTAGGCTCCGAACGCAGTCCATACCAGGTCCCGGTTATAAAAAGTCCATAACCTGTGAGTCCTTACAGTAACTGCAAGAAACTGAAACACGGAATTACCAAACATGCATGTAACTTTGCAAACAATTCAACATTTGGCAACAAGGTTATTTACAATTTTAGTGCGCTCTATATTCTCCAGCGAGCGGGTATCAGCCCCTTTGTGCTCCTGGTTGACCTACGTAGCCCACTGTCTGGTGGTGGACCAACCTGGCTTTCCCCACTAGCGTTAGGGGTACAGCTACCAGCTGGGTGTACAGGTAGGGAAGGCAGCTGTCTGTGGGTCCTTTGGCTTACCGCAGGCATGGCAGGCTCACTGTCAGCAGAGGGTTGACTCTCCTGGGCTGCTGGTACAGGCTCTTCTGCCTCTGGAACCGCTTGCTCCTCTTCACCTTCCGGCTCTGGTGTTGGTTGTTGCTGTGCCGGTTGCAGGAAATGCAGGACGGGTACCACTATGGCATCATTTATGCGAGTCCAGGACTGAGGGAACTCTCCGAGAACGGTGCTGATCATTTCTTCCTTGTCCTCTGCGGGTTCAAGGTCACTCTGATCCTTTTCTGCACTACGGAGTTGCTCGGGGCATCTTTTGAGATGGTCTCTGGAGACGGTACTAGTGGTTTCTCCTCCGTCCTTGGTGATCACGCACACCTTCGGGTTGTCGTGATCAGACTGCAGTACGGTGTAGGGTTCCCTTTCCCACTGGTCGTCCAACTTGTGAAGCCTTCTTTTTCGCTTTAGGACTTGCTCACCAGGTTCTAGGGGACCAGCAGGGGCGTGTTGGTTGAAGAGTTTTTCTTGCCTCTCTCTCACCTGGGCCAGGCTCTTCTCCACAGTCTACTGCACCTTCTTGTACTGCAGTTGCCTTTCCGTATCCCAGTCCGCATCCGGGGAGGTGTCCTCAGGCGTTAGGACTCCCATCTCCAGGTCTATAGGCAGCTTACCTGGTCTGGGTCGCATCAGGTAAGCCGGGGTGCAGTTGGTAGCATTCACCGGGATATGATTGTATAAGTCTATCAGGTCCGGCAGTTTTTCTGGCCACAGGCTGCGCTCCTCCAGGGGCAACGTCTTCAGGAGATCAATGACTATATTGTTCATCTTCTCACACATCCCGTTGGTTTGTGGGTGGTAAGGCGTTGTCCGAATCTTCTTACAGCCATAGAGGTTGCCGAACTCCTGGAAGATTTCAGCCTCGAACGCTGGACCCTGGTCTGTCAGGACCTGTTCCGGATACCCGTGTGGACGGCAGAAATATTGCTGGAAGGCTCTGGCCGCTGTTTGGGCTGTCAAGTCTTTTACTGGGACCACCACTAGAAAACGGGAATAGTGGTCCACGATTGTCAGGGCATAGATGTATCCTGACCGGCTGGGAGCCAATTTGACATGGTCCAGAGCTACCAGCTCAAGAGGCTGTGTGGTGACGATGGGCCTCAAGGGTGTCTTCTGGCTGGTGCGGTCCTTCCTCCTTAGGTGACAAGGGCCACAGTCTCTGCACCATTTTTCTACAGCTCCTCTCATGCCGACCCAAAAGAACCTTCCTCTTAGTAGGAACTCCAGTTTCTTCCAACCGAACCGATGTGTCCCGCTCTGTCACGGTAAGCCCCCAGGACCATAGCTGCATCCCGCCTTGGGACCACGACTTGCCAGGTCAGCTCGTGCGTCCGGTGGTTGACAATCCTTCTGCACAACTTGCCTTCGTAGAGGAACAGCTTGCTCTTCTCTTTCCATAGCTGCTTGGCTTCCTCTGGAGCATCCGGATCTATGCGGGCATCTTCCTGGGTCAGCAGATCTTTCACCAGGCGGATGGCAGGGTCACTATCTTGGGTCTCGGCCCAGCTGTGTTGAGGTAGGGGATTTATCATCACGGTTGTTAGATCCTCCTCCTTCACGCGGTGGGAGTATTGAGCAGCTCCATACCGGTGAAACGCGGGGAGTTCTACCTCCTCCAGCTCTTCTGGGTCTTCGTCACCTTCAGATAAGTGAGGCATCCTCGTTAGGGCGTCAGCGTTGGCATTGGTTTTGCCGGCCCGGTACTTGATCAGTCAAAGTTGGAGAGACGGGCCATCCACCGCTGTTCTAGGGCACCCAGTCTTGCATTGTCCAGGTGTGTCAACGGGTTGTTGTCCGTGTACACGGTGAACTTTGCGGAGGCCAGGTAATGCTTGAAGCGTTCCGTCACGGCCCACACCACCGCCAAGAATTCTAGCTTGAAGGAGCTGTAATTCTCCGGGTTCCTCTTGGTGGGTCTCAGCTTCCGGCTGGCGTACGCGATCACCCTTTCTCTGCCCTGTTGGTTTTGGAACAGTACGGCTCCCAGTCCCACATTACTGGCATCTGTGTGGAGAATGAAAGGCTGGCCATAATCAGGGTAGGCCAGGATCTCGTCCCCTGTGAGGGCCATCTTTAGCTGGCGGAAGGACTCCTCTTCCGGTTTATCCCACTTGAAGGGCGGCTTTTGGCTCCTGGACTTAGACTGTCCGATCAGGAGGTCCTGCATAGGAGCTGCCATCTTAGTGAACCCGGGGATGAACCTTCGGTAGTAGCCTACCAACCCGAGAAACTGTCTCACCTCTTTGATGTTCGAGGGGCTTGGCCAGCTCTTGATTGCCGTGACCTTGTCAGGGTCGGGGGCCACTCCTTCCGCGCTTACCGCGTGCCCTAGGTACTGGTCCTTTGGTTTCAGCAGGTGACACTTCGATGGTTTCACCTTCAGGCCATAGCCTGCCAGGGCTTCGAACACCTCGGCCAGGTGCTTTAGGTGGTCCTCGTAGGTCTTCGAATAGACGATCACGTCAACCAGGTAAAGGAGGACCGTCTCGAAGTTTCGGTGCCCTAGACATCATTCCATCAGCCTCTGGAAGGTCCCTGGTGCGTTGCAGAGCCCGAAGGGCATACAGTTGAACTCACTCAGTCCCATCGGGGTGGTGAAGGCAGTCTTCTCCTTGTCAGCCTCTGCCACAGGAACCTGCCAGTACCCGCTAGTAAGGTCCAAAGTAGAAAAGAAGTTAGCAGATTTTAGTGCGGCTAAAGACTCCTCTATTCTAGGCAGCGGATATGCGTCTTTGTGGGTGATACGGTTGATTTGTCTATAGTCCACGCACATTCTCATGGTGCCGTCTTTCTTTTTGACCAGAACCAAGGGGGCTGCCCAGGGGCTACAGCTGTCTCTAATAACCCCAGCTTCTTTCATCTCTCTTAGCATGCCCTTTGCGTTCTGATAATGTGCAGGGGGTACAGGTCTGTGCCTCTCTTTTATTGGTGGGTGGCTCCCTGTGGGGATGTGGTGTTCTATCCCTTTTACTCTGCCGAAGTCTAGCGGGTGCTTACTAAAGACTCTCTCGTACTCCTGTACCACCCGGTAGACTCCTTGTTTTTGGTGCAGGGGAGTGGAGTCAGCACCCACATGGAGTTTCTGGCACCAGTCCTCCTTTTGTTTCTGGGAGCCATTACCCTCCGCCTGAGGAGATGGAGGCAAGGGTTCCATGGCCCTGATAGCTTTGTGTTCGACAACAAACAGTTTGGCGAGTGTAGCGTACCTGGGTAAGTGTACTTCCCTCTCCCCAATGTTGAGGATGCGGACGGGCACCCTCCCATGACGGACATCAACCACCCCCCGGGCTGTCAAAATGGTGGGCCTGCTGTCTGAGTACACGGGTTCTACCATGGCTTGGTAGTCTCTACCTCTCAACCCGATTGCAGTCCGACACCAGATCATCATTTCACTTTTGGGAGGCATGGAAATGGGGAATGGGTCACTCAGTCTTACGCTACCGATCTCACCACCAGACAGTTCTACCTGCTGCCGTCTCATCAGGGCTTTTATCTCCTTGTTGAGGACTCTCTGTTGGCTGGAACTAGCATTCACCGCCACCTGTTGTAGAATTACAATTACCTCTGAAAGACAATTTTCAATTACGTTAGTACCCACAGTTATTTTAGGGTGACTTTCACGACGGTCAATGTCCACAATAATCACCCCCTGTGCCGGCAGTTCAACTTTACCAATTTTAATGGTCATCTCCTTGAACCCCATCTGCGGCACGGGTAAGCCATTACTGGCGATGATGCTCAAGTTATTGTCTGGATACCGTGTGATATCAGCATCAGTCCAATACTGCTTAAAAAGTACATAAGGGATAGTGGTTACTTGTGACCTATTATCCAGCAAGGCGCTCATGGGGATACCGTCCAGCACCATGGGTAAAACCGGGCGCCCCCCAACGTACTTATTACGCCAATTGTAAGGGCCTGGTGATCTTATGCCTGGGGGTTGGCCCTTTGCCCCAGGTTGGACCCTTTTAAATTACAGTACCTGGAAATGTGTCCGGGCTGGTTGCATCGACGGCAAATGGGCTGTCCATCCTCTGCGTAGCGGTCTGTGGGCCTCCCTCGGAACGACGGGATCCTCCTCTGTCGACGCCACGGGACATCCTCCGGACTTGAAGCCAGCTCGATGGGTCTTGACGGGTCCACTTGCAACGCCTGGACGGTCCTGGTCAACGCCGCGACGCTCCTGGTCAGCTCCTGGACTTGGTGGTGCAGGTCTTTCGACGGGGCTTGGTTCAGGGCCTGTGCATCAGCCCCCACGGGATCCATAGAGGAGGGCGCCGCCTCCTGGTGGTTGGTGAGAGCAGGGCGCCGGGGGTTTATAGCGCCACTGGTTGCAGATTCACGGAGCACCCTTATGGCCCTGTCCTTAAATTGGGCAAAGGTTAGGTCGGGGTTCTGAAAGAACATGAGACGCAGTTGGACCCTGTGGGCGCTAGACAGCAGACCTTCTATGAATTGTTCTGTTAGCAGCTTATCCGTTTCCTGCACACTGCCATGGTCAGTTTGTTGAATAGCCCTCAAGGCTTCCTGCAGATTTAGGGCATAGTCTCTGATGCTGTCCTGTGCCCGCTGCTTACATCCATAGAACCTCATTTTAATCTCAGCGGAGGTACGTGTGTCAAAGGTACCCCGCAGCCGGGCCAGAATACCCTTCACAGTCCTTTTATCCTCAGTGGGCCATGATTTTACCTCCCTTTGGGCTGCGCCAGTTAACTGCCCTGTCAATATGCTGACCTTCTGTTCCTCTGTCAGGGGGTAAACGTGGAACAAACTGTATAGCCTTTCCTTGAAGTCAGTTAGGGCATGGGGCTCCCCTGAGTATTTGGGCAGCCAGGCCGCTCCAGGGATGTAGGGCAGGGAAAAGGGCATCACCGCTGCTGCAGCTGCGTTGGTGGTAGTGGGCGCCTCTGTGTCCGACATCTTCCTCCCCCCTAGTTAAGCGTGGCCTACCTTCCGACGATCCTCTTCTGTAGGCCGCGGCTCCGCTGCTGCTGCTCTGGACGAGGACCTTGCGTCGCGTCCTGATGACGTCAGCGTCGCTCTCTCTCCCTTCCAGGACCTTGCGCAGCGTCGGTGCGTGGGGCGGAGCTTCGGATCTCGCGCGGTTTTGAAGTCCACGCCCCTCTTCTTCCCGCGCGGCATCCTGAAGATGGCGTCCGATGGCGAGAAACAGCTGCGGATGGCGGGAAGACGGCAGAAGACGGCGGGAAACAGTCCAAGATGGCGTCTGATGGCGGGAATCGGCTCCGGATGGCGGGAAACGACTCCGGACGGCGGGAAACTTCGCCACAGGTAAGTTACAAAAGTCTTTTTCAGGCACGCAGTACCCGGTGGTTGCGGGCATGAAATCCTGCCGACTACGCCAAAGCTGACTCGCCCCTTGGGCCGTGGGGCACTCGGATCCGGGCAGTCTGGGAACGATGGGAGTAGTAGTGGCAACCCGGTTCCGTGGCTCAGGGTGGTCAGGCCAGTGGTAGTCCGTTATGTGCTATTGATTATGTCCGACTACGCCACCCGTGGATTGCGGTTATTAGGAACCGCCGCTGCATGCCGACCGCTGGGGCTGATGAGGTGTGCAGCTAGGGTAGTGTGACTCCCCACGGGAAGAGTGCGGCCCCAGGGCAGTATAGTGGATGGTGGGAGTGATGGTGGTGAGAGTCCCAGTGCTGATAGTGCTGGAGAAGCAAGGAGCACACAGACAACAGGTTGCAGTCCAGGGTCTTTACTAGAACAGGTAAATTGACCCATAAACAGTCCCGGCTAGGAGGGGGACCTGGATGTCTGAGAGCAACGGGGAAATTGGCCCTGGTCAGGGTAAGGGTGTAGGCCTACCGTGCTTTCTGCGCTCCTTCTGGCTATCTCCTCCTGATAGGGTAACAGCCCACGTTTCCAAGCTTTCTGTGTATTCTCGCCTGTATGGCCTGCGACGTGGGTTCCTTTCTGCTCCCAGCCTTGTACGGCTTTACTGGTCCCTTCTGTTGTGGCAGGGCCTCCAGGCTTCTTAGGCCAAGGAATATACAGTCCCCTGCGGACTGGTTCTCTGCTGGGGGATGTGGAATCCTCTCAGCCTCAGACACCAAAGTCTGGTAAATTAAGTCCTCTTTCTGCCAAGACAGGCTCTCTTCGCCTCTTGTCTCTGGCTTGTGGCTCTCCTCCTGCCACACTTCCTCTTAGGTGCAGTGCAACTGTCTGTCCCTGTTCTGCTCTGGGACAAGTCTCAATGCTGAGACAGGCCATCCAGTTCTCTCTAACCCTGCCCCCAGCACCAGTTTTTATAGGGGCAGCCTGCTCCCCCTACTGGCCTGAGACAGGAGGCATTGCATGCTAATGTTCCCCTGACTAGAGAACCTCCCCCTTGCTCTCAGACACAGCTTTAATACATTTTGTGGCATCCAGGCCAGGGTGACACAGATGGAGCGAGACATGATGTCCCAGATGTGCTCAATCGGATTCAGGTCTGGGGAACAGGCGGGCCAGTCCATAGCTCAAATGCCTTCACCTTGCAGAAACTGCTGACACACTCCAGCCACATGAGGTCTGGCAATGTCCTGCATACTGCATAAGGGGCATAATGGGGGCATTACACTGTGTGGGGGCATAATACATACTACATAAGGGGCATAATGGGGGCATTAAACTTTTTGGGGCATCATACATACTGCATAAGGGGCATAATGGGGGCAATACACTGTGTGGGGGCATCATACATACTGCATAAGGGGCATAATGGGGGCATTACATTGTGTGGTAGCATCATACATCTTGTATAAGGGGCATAATGGGGGCATTACACTGTGTGGGAGCATCATATATACTGCATGAGGGGCATAATGGTGGCATACACTGTGTGGTGCATCATACATACTGTATAAGGGGCATAATGGGGGCATTACACTGTGTGGGGCATCATATATACTGTATAAGGGGCATAATGGGGCATTACACTGTGTGGGGGCATCATACATACTGCATAAGGGGCATAATGGGGGCATTACACTGTGTGGGGGCATCATACATACTGCATAAGGAGCATAATGGGGGCATTACACTGTGTGGGGGCATCATGTATACTGCATAAGGGGCATAATGGGGGCATTACACTGTGTGGGGGCATCATACATCCTGCATAAGGGGCATAATGGGGGCATTACACTGTGTGGGGGGCATCATACATCCTGCATAAGGGGCATAACACTGTGTGGGGGCATCATACATCCTGCATAAGGGGCATAATGGGGGCATTACACTGTGTGGGGGGCATCATACATACTGCATAAGGGGCATAATGGGGGCATTACACTGTGTGGGGGCATCATACATCCTGCATAAGGGGCATAATGGGGGCATTACACTGTGTGGGGGCATCATGCATCCTGCATAAGGGGCATAATGGGGGCATTACACTGTGTGGGGGCATCATACATACTGCATAAGGGGTATAATGGGGGCATTACACTGTGGGGGGCATCATGCATCCTACATAAGGGGCATAATGGGGGCATTACACTGTGTGGGGGCATCATACATACTGCATAAGGGGTATAATGGGGGCATTACACTGTGGGGGGCATCATGCATCCTACATAAGGGGCATAATGGGGGCATTACACTGTGTGGGGGCATCATACATTCTGTATAAGGGGCATAATGGGGGCATTACACTGTGGGGCCAGTAAAGGGGCCCTTTACTATGAGAACAATACGTTTCCTCCCTTCCTGTCTCCATAGTTGGGTCGTATGTATCTATTACAGGAAACAGAACAAAAACCTTATGATTCTTATAAAGGGGCAACACAAGACCCCAAAAGAGTCTCTGTGCTCAAGGGGTTAATGCCCCCTGCGCCCAGTAATGGGGGATCCCCACATACCTCCACCTGCAGAGCCGCCACCACATATATGGCTGCTCTGTGCGCACAGGAGCTGTGATGAGGTCACAGGAGGGGAAGAGTCAGGGGTCACATGATCAGGGGCCTCAGTGGATGTGTGACACCCCAGGGGTCTGGTTGCCACAGTGATAGAGATATTATGTCTGAGAGCAGGTGGGAGGTCCTTTGGTCAGGGATCCTGTGCATGCCACACCTCCTGCCCAGTCTTGGGAGGGGAAGGACTTCCCCTATATAAACCTGGGGCTGAGGCAGGGTAGGGAGTTCTGAGAGGAGAAGACAGGGAGCAGAGCTGCTCTATGGGCTCTGCTCCACAGGCAGGCCCTGTCCAGGGGCCTGAGCCTGGAGTCAAGGAGAGTAGAGACAAGAAACAGTCATATGAAGAAACAGCAGAAGCTCAGTGGGAGCAATACTAATACGAGTCAGGGGCTGGCAGCTGCAGAGCTCGCCCTGACTGAGAAGCTTTCTTACCGGACCCGGCGTCCGAGGCTGTGGGGACTAACTCTTACCCAGCAGCAGAAGCCGACCGGCAGGGGATTTCAGGTCCTCAGGCCCAGAAACCCGAAGGCACGGTCACACGCGTGGGACCAGCACCGCCATCGTGGAGCGGAAGCCATTAGAAGGCCCCGAGTCACCGGCCATACGGGTGAGCACCACACGGTACACTCAGGGACGTGGGCTACTTATATCCGCTTCTAGCAAGGTAGCCAGAAGAGTACAGTCAGTTTGGGAGGCCTACAACTCCGCCTGGCCAGGGGAGATCCCATCTGCTCAAGGACTGGCCAGGCCCCGTTCGCTAGCAAGTACTCCGGGAGGGTCTATCGTTGTTACCAGTAAAGACCCTGAATTACACCGCACCGTCTCTGAGTGGTTCCTGCTACCCCCATTTTCCACGTCGGCTGCCCTGAGGCCATACCCCTCCCGTTGGGGGTTATACTATCACGCTGCACAATTCTACACCGGCCTCAGCGGTCTGCCCTGCAGCGGCAGCTCCATAGCTGCAAATCAACGGGTGGCGTAGTCGACACTCAAATAACATCTATCAAGACTGCCACACACTGAGTTGACTCCCTGGGCACGGACCGGGTCCCCGCCACTCGGAGACTACAACCCTCATCTGATCCGGTTCCGGGTAAGCCCCGTGCGCGAGACGCTGCGCGACACAGCAGGCCCAGGGGCGCGTCAGATGCAGGACTCTGCTGTGCTGGTTGTCATGGTGCTGGATGAGCTGAAGTTTATGTGTGGGGTCAGGAGTAGTGTTGAGCGATACCTTCCGATATCGGGAAATATCGTATCAGATTGGATAGGACCGATACCCAAAAGTATCGGATATCGCCGATTCCGATACCGGAAACCAATGCAAGTCAATGGGACACTAATATCGGAAAGCCATCCCAGCGTGAGAGAATTCTCCTGATTGTTTAAAAGCCGACGGGCGGTAAAAAGCCGCCGGCTTTTAAACAATCACACAGCCCCATACTGCTTCCCCGCAGCCTCCCACCCCGATCCTGCGCTCCCCCCGCCACCTCCCATCCCGATCGTAAGTTAGGACCGGGCGGGGAGCGCAGCACCAAGGAGCAGGGAGCGAAGGACCCGGGCGGGGAAGCCGGCAGTGAAAAGACTACACCGCCGGCTTTCCCGTTCTGTGCTGCGCTCTCCCGCCGGTTATTTCAAATGAACAGCTGAGGTATCAGGTGATGCTGATCAGCTGTTCATTTGAAGTAGCCGCGGTGCCCTCAGAGGGTTCATGTGAGTTCATGCTTCACTGCATGAACTCACATGAACTTTCCCACGGCCGCACAGGTCAGCCTCACCTCCCAGACCATCAGACCCATCATGATTGGTGTGTGCGCAGGTGTCTGTGCGATGTGTGCGGGTGTGTGCGCGATGTCTGCGGGTGTCTGCGTGCAGGCAGACATAGGCTAATGTGACACTACTACTCCCATCGGCCTATGTCTGTCCCCCGTCCACTTGTGCCAGCAGGATCAGCTCGATGAGAGCAGTAGCTATTTTAGCTGCCCCATATGTTATTTTTGCCCCTATACATCTTTTATGTTTTTAAGCCCCCCATATATTTTTTTTGTTTTTGGTCCCCAATAAATTTTAAATACATTTTTCATTGGTGGCCAGTGGTTACCTAAAATAAATTAGTTCATACATTACCTGTCCCCGCCGATCGCCACCTAAAATAAAGTAAAAAATAAAAAACTACACCTATACTCACCTAGACACCTAATTCCCCGAAGCCATCGATCTCCTGTAATAAAATATAAAATAATAAACCACAACCTTATCCTTACCCCTCCGTAGTAGTCCACGAGTGTCCCACGAAGATCTCCAGTTTAGAGCAGCCACATAAAATGTGACCGCTCTAAACCACTGCCGCCGCTAGAATGACGGGGCCGTAAAGCAGCTCCATCATTGCATAAACCGGTGTCTAGGTGAGTATAGGTGTAGTTTTTTATTTTTTACTTTATTTTAGGTGGCGATCAGGTAATGTATGAACTAATTTATTTTAGGTAACCACTGGCCACCAATGAAAAATGTATTTAAAATTTATTGGGGACCAAAAACAAAAAAAATATATGGGGGGCCTAAAAACATAAAAGATGTATAGGGGCAAAAATAACATATGGGGCAGTTTAAATAGCAGGATCAGGCTGATGGGAACTACTGCTCCCATCGAGCTGATCCTGCTGGCACGAGTGGACGGGGGACAGACAAAGGCCGATGTGAGTAGTAGTGTCACATCGGCCTATGTCTGCCTGCACGCAAACACCCGCAGACATCGCGCACACACCCGCACACATCGCACAGACACCCGCGCACACTCCAATCATGATGGGTCTGATGGTCTGGGAGGTGAGGCTGACCTGTGCGGCCGTGGGAAAGTTCATGTGAGTTCATGCAGTGAAGCATGAACTCACATGAACCCTCTGAGGGCACCGCAGCTACTTCAAATGAACAGCTGATCAGCATCACCTGATACCTCAGCTGTTCATTTGAAATAACCGGCGGGAGAGCGCAGCACAAAACGGGAAAGCCGGCGGTGAAGTCTTTTCCCTGCCGGCTTCCCCGCCTGGGTCCTTCGCTCCCTGCTCCTTGGTGCTGCGCTCCCCGCCCGGTCCTAACTTACGATCGGGATGTGAGGTGGCGGGGGGAGCGCAGGATCGGGGTGGGAGGCTGCGGGGAAGCAGTATGGGGCTGTGTGATTGTTTAAAAGCCGGCGGCTTTTTACCGCCTGCCGGCTTTTAAACAATCAGGAGAATTCTCTCACGCTGGGATGGCATTCCGATATTAGCATCCCATTGACTTGCATTGGTTTCCGGTATCGGAATCGGCGATATCCGATACTTTTTGGGTATCGGTCCGATCCAATCCGATCCGATATTTCCCGATATCGGAAGGTATCGCTCAACATTAAGTAATACATAAGAATAATATGTACTATGTCTGACCACTACAAACACTCATCTGAACTGGTCCAAGTGCTGTCAGGTTTTTTCACGGGCAGCACTTAGACAATACGGTCGTGTGAATATAGGCTTATGATGCATCTGGTAATAAACATGTTAAGGATGGGCCGCTACTCATGGGCCACTGCTGTGTGCTTGCCCCCCAGGCTAAAATGTGCCAGCCAGCCCCTGCTGCACCGGGTGCCAGAAAACCTAGATACACCTTTGGAATAGGTATCCTGCAAAGTAAGGATGGGGTTTGGTGTTTTTAAATGATTTTATTGACTCTGTGCATTTATATTTTGTATCAATAATATGATATGGTTATATATATCTTCTGGATATCAGGAGGGCTTATCCCTGTGCCTTGACTCTCTCCTTCTCCTTCGATGTCCTGTATAGGCCAAAAAAAACTACGCGTTTCGAGGACTCACAGTTCCTCTTCGTCAGCTTCTCGCTGGTAGTCAAACTGGTAACCTAATAAAGTCCAAACGCCCCCCACAAAGATAATACAACCAAAGAAATGGAGGAAGATCCAATACTAACAAGACGGTGCAAAAGGACATATGGAGGTGCAATAGAACTAAGATAGAATTCCAATAAGAATAGACTGTGTGTGAAAAAAATAATAATAAAAAAGACTTTGTTCAAACTTTCACAATTAGTTAAAAATGAATAAAAATTATATACTTATATTTCTGATGGCTATAAAAAACAGTCTGTTAATCAGTGTATATTACCAGGATAGTATAAATTCGGCACTTAGTACCATCCAGAGATAAAAAGGAAAAAATGAAGGAGAAAAATAAAAACATTATATAGTATCTCCAATAGGGGTATCAATGTATAGAAACAAATACATATATAAAATAGGTGGATTCAAAGGAATATATCCAAAAGACATATTATATTGATAAAATATAAGGAGGTTCATAAAAGTGCAATGTAAATGTTCAATTGGTACTGGGATAAAAAATACATACAGTATATACCGCTGCGAGTTGAAGGCATACAGCTGACTCTCGTGATTAAGGCCCTTCAGAGCCAAGCTATTTAATGTGAAGATCCATTTGGATTCCATCCGCGACATTAATCTCAGGTAATCACCTCCCCTTCATTTTCTGGGGACTAATCGGATCCCACAAAACTTAGTGTCCTTATAAGATTGGTTGTGGAACTTCCGGTAGTGCCGGGACAGTGGATGCCCTTCAAAACCTTCATTCATGTTGATAAAGTGTTCCTTCAGCCTTTTGATAACTTGCGCTTTGTACAGACATCTCCTCCTGCCAAGGCATAAAAAGGGCGTGGCTTTGGGTGTGGATAGGGGCGTGGCCAGACTACGCGTGCCGCATGGTTTCGCCCTCTTTCTAGTCCTCATAGGTTGGCGGTATGCTTGTACTGAGCAGATCTGGGATATCAGTGATTAGGTCCCATATTGTGCACTGTAAGGTCTGGAAAAGCTCCTTCTATCCGTCTCTGTAGCACCAGAGGAAGAACAGAGGGGAAAAGACAGGATTTTCTACATGTCGCGTTATGTAGATGTTCTGCAGATTTATCACAACCGTCCACAAGAAGAAACTGCCATCACAGAGCCGCCTTTAGCTGTTGGAAAAGTTTAAACTTAGTTTTGAATAGTTGCTATAGCCAACAAGGACTTTCTATTTATGCTGGGTCACATGATGCTGGTGCTGGGTGATGTCATGTGACGGAATGTTGTGGGTGATGATGTCACAGAGGGCGTTGTGATGTCACCCTTGGGGTATATAAGGGGGCTCCATCCACCTGGAGCTCATATCTCATTGGCCATATCTTGGTGCTGAGATACCCCCTGGAGACAATGAGGATCGCCATATTGTTTCTGTGCTGTACCCTGTTCTACCCTGTGAATTACCATAGGCTGCCGGTGAGTACCTGTCTATTATTACATATGGAGGACGTTTAGAATCAGCTGCGGCAGGGGAAGGGGATGGGGAGGGGGGTCCTGTAAGAATTTACCTGCGGGAATAAGAGGTTATGGCAGGGAAAGGAGCTTAGGAAGTGACAGTCAGAGGGGATATAAGTGTGGGGTGACCCCTCTGACTCCCACATTCCTGCCTTGTCCTTGTAGTGATTAATGACTTTGGTGTTGTCCCTTATATATCACTTTGCAGTCACCAGTGATCGCTCCGCACTGTGATCCTAAACTACAGTCTCATTTACCTTTTTGCAAACGCCCAGAAGGGGAGGAGTGACATCACACCCATGTGAGCAGATCCCGCCCACTTTTACTGCAGTCGTAATGCGAGCTAGCTGTATTCTGTTTTCATGGAAATATCAGCAGCTGCTCCCCCTAGTGTTTACAAGATGAAAACATCAAAAGAGTTAAAATATTTTTTTCAGATTTTATACCATTAAAACCTTTTTAAATATATATGTGTATTTATATATAAATATAAATACTTTACAATTTTACAATTGTAAAAAAATTGTTGACACTTTCCCTTTAAAAGATCTAAAGACGTTCTGCTTCATGTGCCATTGTGACCAATCACAGCACAGATTATATTTTTTAAACTTTTCTTGAAAAACTGAAGCTGCTCCGTGATTGGAAATCATGTGGAAGGGTTCTCTTTTAGACATTTAGTTAGGTCCAAAGTATCAGTGACATGATGGATAGAACTGTGCAATGATGTCACAGAGGGCTTTGTGATGTCACCCCTGGGTATATTAGAAGCCTCGGCCCATCTGCAGCTTGTATCTCATTGACCATACCTTGGTGCTGAGAGACCTCTGGAGATGATGAGTATCATCCTATAATTTCTGTGCTTTACGTTGCTCTACCCCCCACATTACAGTACACTGAGGGCGAGTATGTTCTCATCAATATGGAGGTCACAAGGATCAGCTAATGAGAATATCGCCTCTTGCAGGACTTCTCATACTGGACACGTGACCGTCCGTCATATGAAAGTCCAACTGTAAATAATATTCCATGGACCCTGGAGGTGAATCCCAAACTTCTTCCTGATCTTCTCAATGGGATATTTCTGAAAGTTGCTTGATAATGTATCCATCACTGTATAATAACAAGGGCTCTCTGTTTGACTGGATTGGGTATAAATATACAGGACTTTATTATGTTTTTTTTCTTTATTATAGGATGACCCACTACCCGTAGATCTCAGAAGAAGCACCTATCAAGCTTCCATCAATCTTCCTCTTTGGCTCTTCCGTGACGCAGTTTTTGTTGCGGTGATGACACTACTGACAATACTAGAGTATTTGGCCTTAAGTCTTGTCCTGAGCAAGTGGGCAATGTCTGAACCTGGTGAAACAATCAGAAAACTCCTGAGAACAAAACCATTCTGAAGGAACAAAGTGCTTGTAAGGAGCCGATTTGCATCCCTCAGATTCAGAAGCAAGACTCCAGGAGAACACCTGTCCTGCCCAATGGCAAATGTTCTACTCCATCCATGGCTCCTGCACCGCAGGATGCGAAAAAGGTTCCTAGTTGCAACTATAAAGTGGCGTTCAGTGATATTGTCTGGGTCAGAATGATCCCTCACAACAATATAGGAAGAAGAGCTCGAAGTTCAACGGAGCTTAAAGAGAGGTTACTGATTTTTCAGAGAAGCCAACAACCCAGAATTCCAGAGCCAAGAGCACCAGAACCTAGAACACCAGAACCTACCATGTCAGAACCTAGTATGTCAGAACCTAGAATGCCAGAGCCTGAAATGCCTACAACACCTCAACCCAAAATCAAGAGGAGAAGATGTTTCCTTAGATGTCTTAGAGGCGAGGAAGATTGAGAAGGCAACTGCTTGAACTTTCCCATTGCTCGTGTTTTCATCACAGGTTAGTCCTATACATGCTGTCTGATGGGCACCATCTTACTACATACAATGCAGCATTGCACCTGAAATCGCATGGATATTTTGTCACACACTTGCACTTTAGCACCTTACCATATGGCGCATATATCTATGAACGCTTTGCTAAGTATCACTGTCTAGTATGTGCTTCTGATGAACCTATTTTAGGAAAACGTGTCGAGGTTTGGCATACTATGTACTTGAGTTTGGCGTACTATGTGCTTGTTGGTAAATTCTATTGCCATCTATAATCTACTAGATATTATAATGTCTCTGGTGGGATGCCCCATGCCGAATTGTTGAGAACTGACTATGAGCATTGTCCTCTATTTCTTATCTACTATGGTTACAGGTTGATGTGAAGAGAGCTGTGCCATTGGTAGCGATTTTTCTACTGATTTGTCAGTTATATTTATGTTAGTTTAGCAAATTTCTGCTTGTAGGGTCTAATGTTTTACCATAGTGTATGTTCTGTGAGCTAAATTGTCATACTTATGCACTAGATAGATTATAAATTGTGATGCTTATGTACAAGATAGATTATTAGTTTAATCGGTGATTTTTTAAATATTTTTTAGCATCAGGAGACTCAAGAATCGCATCTTACAGAAGACAAGAAGCCTAAATGCCGAAGGGTGATGACCTGTTGATGGCCCACAGCTGGAGGGTCATTACCTCTTGATGGCACAAAACTGGACAGAAGATAAAAACATTTGATGGCACACAGCCGGAGGGTGATGATCTATTGATGGCCATAGCCAGAGGGTCATTACCTGTTGATGGCACACAGCCGGATGGTCATTACCTGTTCATGGCACACTGCCGGATGGTCATTACCTGTTGATGGAACACAGCCGGAGGGTGATGACCTATTGATGGCCATAGCCAGAGGGTCATTACCTGTTGATGGCACACAGCCGGATGGTCATTACCTGTTGATTGCACACAGCTGGAGGGTGATGACCAGTTGATGTCGGACTGCCGGATGGTCATTACCTGTTGATGGCACACAGCCGGACAGAGGATCATTACCTGTTGATGGCACAAAGCCGGTCAGAGGATAAGATCTTTTGATTGCATACACCGGGTCCCTCCCTGATAACAGGGAACCCTGGGGAATACTCGTCATCTTGATCCCCCACTGACTAAATACTTGCTCCACCTCAGCCTACACCATCATGGAGGACACTTCCACCTGTGTCCACTGTAAGGTTCGACTTTCTTTTATCATTTCAGCAGATTAATAAACATCATAAAGCTGTAAAACTATCGAGTAATTTATTATAAATTATTATAAAGAAATATAAAGTATAATAGATAGCTATAGAGGGCACAGAAGACGACTAACTATAGTAAGCATGGTATCGCCTGATATATACTGTATATTCTAGATGGCGCTATTACACTAAATACATCACAACCTCCAGGGTGATATTACCGTACAATGTGAGATCACTAATAATGGCCACAGATTATGAGAAAATGACCAGCTCCATAGTCCTGGAGTTATTATAAATGTCTCTAGTGTGAGGCAGGGACTGGACGAGTGTTGGAGGGAGGTATATTCCCCCAGGACGTCCTTTATGTATCCATGCTGTAGAATCTGCCGTATACTTCTGTTCTAGCAGTCAGACATTTCACTCTGCAAATCACAGGCTCAACATTGTGTAAAACTACCACCGTATATAAGAGCACTCAGAATAAAAACTAGCGGCATGCCGTGCACTGCCCACGTCATGTGTACGGGATACAGGACCTGCAGGACCTGGTACGGCCATTATAGTTGATAGATTAATGATACCTGTGCAGATGAAGGGAAAAAAATATGTGCAACAGCAGGAGGAGAAAGTCTCAAAATGTAATTTGAAGAGTATAATAGAGAAATGGGAAACTTCTGGAGATGCAGATAAGTGGTACCAGGGCAAAACGTAAGTGCAGTCAGACATGGGAAAAGTGCAAATGATCCAGCGTAAAGGTTTGTTTAGTAGAAAAAATATTAAAACTTAGCTTTTATTAGCCATATAAAACACTGCTCCACAAAGAATACAGCAAATGTGCAACTATCATAGCTTACAGACCTACACGTTTCAACAAATCATGTCTTAATTATGGCCCTACTACTAGAATGACAAAAAGGCATATATATATATATATATATATATATATATCCACGTGCCTGTATGACCTCCCTACAACGCCTGGGCATGCTCCTGATGAGGTTGCTCCTGTGGGATCTCCTCCCAGACCTGAACTAAAGCATCCGCCAACTCCTGGACAGTCTGTGGTGCAACGTGACGTTGGCGGATGGAGCGAGACATGATGTCCCAGATGTGCTCAATCGGATTCAGGTCTGGGGAACGGGCGGGCCAGTCCATAGCTTCAATGCCTCCATCTTGCAGGAACTGCTGACACACTCCAGCCACATGAGGTCTGCCATTGTCCAGCATTATGAGGAACCCAGGGCCAACCGCACCAGCATATGGTCTCACAAGGGGTCTGAGGATCTCATCTCGGTACCTAATGGAAGCCAGGCTACCTCTGGCGAGCACATGGAGGGCTGTGCGGCTCTCCAAAGAAATGCCACCCCACACCATTACTCACCCACTGCCAAACCGGTCATGCTGAAGGATGTCACTCTCCACGGCGTCTCCAGACTCTGTCACGTCTGTCACATGTGCTCAGTGTGAACCTGCTTTCATCTACGAAGAGCACAGGGCGCGAGTGGCAACTTTGCCAATCCTGGTGTTCTGTGGCAAATGCCAAGCGTCCTGCATGGTGTTGGGCTGTGAGCACAGCCCCTATCTGTGGACGTCGGGCCCTCATACCACCCTCATGGAGTTAGTATCTAACCGTTTGTGCAGACACATGCACATTTGTGGCCTGCTGGAGGTCATTTTGCAGGGCTCTGGCAGTGCTCCTCCTGTTCCTCCTTTCACAAAGGCGGAGGTAGCGGTCCTGCTGCTGGGTTGTTGCCCTCCTACGGCCCCCTCCACATCTCCTGGTGTACTGGCCTGTCTCCTGGTAGCGCCTCCAGCCTCTGGACACAGCCAACCTTCTTGCCACAGCTCGCATTGATGTGCCATCCTGGATGAGCTGCACTATCTGAGCAACTTCTGTGGGTTGTGGAGTCTGTCTCATGCTACCACGAGTGTGAAAGCACAACCAACATTCAAAAGTGACCAAAACATCAGCCAGAAAGCATTGGTACTGAGATGTGGTCTGTGGTCCCCACCTGCAGAACCACTCCTTTATTGAGGGTGTCTTGATAATTGCCAATAATTTCCATCTATCCTCTATTCCATTTGCACATCAGCATGTGAAATTGATTGTCAATCAGTGTTGCTTCCTAAGTGGACAGTTTGATTTCACAGAAGTTTGATTTACTTGGAGTTATATTCTGTTGTTTTAAGTGTTCCCTTTATTTTTGGAGCAGTTTATATAGATACATACAGTGAGTACGGAAAGTATTCAGACTCCTTTAAATTTTTCACTCTTTGTTTCATTGCAGCCATTTGATAAATTCTAAAAAAGTTCATTTTTTTCTCATTAAAGTACACTCAGCACCCCATCTTGACTGAAAAAAACAGCAATATAGAATTTTTTTGCAAATTTATTAAAAAAGAAAAACTGAAATATCACATGGTCATAAGTATTCAGATCCTTTGCTCAGACACTCATATTTAAGTCACATGCTGTCCATTTCCTTGTGATCCTCCTTGAGATGGTTCTACTCCTTCAATGGAGTCCAAATGTGTTTAATTAAACTGATAGGACTTGATTTGGAAAGGCACACACCTGTCTATATAAGACCCCACAGCTCACACTACATGTCAGACCAAATGAGAATCATGAGCTCAAACGAACTGCCCAAGGAGCTCAGAGACCGAATTGTGGCAAGGCACAGATCTAGCCAAGGTTATAAAAGAATTTCTGCATTACCCAAGGTTCATAAGAGCACAGTGGCCTCCATAATCCTTAAATGGAAGAAGTTTGGGACCACCAGAAGTCTTCCTAGACCTGGCCGTCCAGCCAAACTGAGCAATCGTGGGAGAAGAGCCTTGGTGAGAGAGGTAAAGAAGAACCCCAAGATCACTGTGGCTGAGCTCCAGAGATGCAGTAGGGAGATGGGAGAAAGTTCCACATAGTCAACTATCACTGCAGCCCTTCCCCAGTTGGGCCTTTATGGCAGAGTGGCCAGATGGAAGCCTCTCCTCATATGAAAGCCCGCATAGAGTTTGCTCAAAAACACATGAAGGACTCCCAGACTATGAGAAATAAGATTCTCTGGTCTGATGAGACGAAGATAGAACTTTTTGGTGATAATTCTAAGTGGTATGTGTGGAGAAAACCAGGCACTGCTCATCACCTGCCTAATACAATCCCAACAGTGAAACATGGTGGTGGCAGTTGTTAGAACCCTCCTGTTAGTTTTTTCTATTTTGTGGTCATGTGACCTTCTGCCTATTTATTCCAGCTCCGCCCTTCAGGCTTTGCTGGACTTCAGTGTTACTTTGACTCTTAATCTAGCCAGGTGCTTTGTACCTACTGTATCTCTCTAGTTTGTTTGGTCCTTGGACCACTAAGTACTTTTGTCTGTTTGTCTTCTTCTGCTACTACTTCTGCCAGGAGGTGTCCAGTTTTGTCCCAGTCCTTAGTTCTTTTAGGGACCCCTCCCTTTAATCTATAGGTCTGTGTTCAGATTAGCCGCGGACATAGGCGGGTCTGTTTGCAAGGAACAGGTTGCCCGCTGCATCGTAAGGAATCAGCTTAGTCCTATTGTATGGACAGATTTCCTCTCTTTCCTTAGTTCTTGTAGCAGATCATAACAGCAGTATCATGCTATGGGTGTGTTTTTCAGCTGCAGGGACAGGACGACTGGTTGCAATTGAAGGAAACATGAATGCGGCCAAGTACAGAGATATCCTGGATGAAAACCTCTTCCAGAGTGCTCTGCACCTCAGACTTGGCCAAAGGTTCACCTTCCAACAAGACAATGACCCTAAGCACACAGCTAAAATAACAAAGGAGTGGCTTCAGAACAACTATGTGACCATTCTTGACTGGCCCAGCCAGAGCCCTGACCTAAACCCAATTGAGCATCTTTGGAGAGACCTGAAAATGGCTGTCCACCAACGTTTCCCATTCATCCTGACGGAACTGGAGAGGATCTGCAAGGAAGAATGGCAGAGGATCCCAAAATGCTGGTGTGAAAAACTTGTTGCATCATTTCCAAGAAGACTCATGGCTGTACTAGCCCAAAAGGGTGCTTCTACTCAATACTGAGCAAAGGGTCTGAATACTTATGCCCGTGTGATATTTCAGTTTTTCTTTTTTATTAAATTTTGCAAAAATTTCTTCATTTCTGTTTTCTTTCAGACAAGATGGGGTGCAGAGTGGACTTTAATGAGAAAAAAATGAACTTTTTAGAATTTACCAAATGGCTGCAATGAAACAAAGAGTGAAAAATGTAAAGGGGTCTGAATACTTTCCGTACCCAGTGTACATGCATGGAAATAAATGCAGAATTATATTTCTTAATACTGCAGTATCAGATCCTGTCTTGAATTTAACCCCTGTGGTATCCAATGTGAAAATCCACAGGGACTCCCCTGATGAATTACAATTGAGGAAATCATGAATTTTATATTCTCTATCATTACTTAAGGACATAAAACTATCTGTTTTAACCGCATGTAGACACGCTTTGCACCGATTGGCTCCACATCTGAAGAAACCTTTTGTGCTGAGCCAATTTGGTTGTACAGTATTAGTCTCACTCAGGGGTGGATTAAGAGTAGCAAGGGCCCCCTCCACACACCTGATTTATCACGTGACATGTCACATGATCCCCGTGATAGATCATGTGATAGTTCACGGGAAATTAATTTGGCATAATATTAATTGTGCTGCCCCATCTGAGAGCAGCACAATATTGGGGCAGATACCCTGATTCCAGCGATGTCACTTTTTCAGCTGCTTGTTGTCATTTTGAGAAAATCACCGTTTTATCTGCTGCAGATCTAGCAGCTCTCTGAA
>NW_027362871.1:5320000-5400000 GCF_046119375.1 Phyllobates terribilis | reverse complement strand
CAAATGAGAATAAGGAGTTTAATTAAAGGCATTTAAAAAGTTGCAATTTTATTACATCATTATTTAAAAAGACACAAAAATGGCAGCAATAATCACATCCATAGATGGAGCCCATATTTCATATCAAAAATAGGTAAAAGTAAATAGAGCATGTGACCATGTTGTAAAACACTTAAAGTTGTGTAAAAACCGTGGCGTAGGAACGGGCGGTGAAATAAGCGCGCCAAAAAAACTATAAAGTTTAAGTTTTTTTTCCGTAATCCATCAGATGAGCGTGATAACGGACGCTGCGCTGAATGGCGGCACGTAGGAACTGGCGGTGAAATAAGTGCGCCAAAAAAACGATAAAGTTTACGGTTTTTTTCCGTAATTCATCAGATGAGCGTGATAACGGATGCTGTGCTGAACGGCGGCACGTAGGAACTGGCGGTGAAATAAGTGCGCCAAAAAAACGATAAAGTTTACGTTTTTTTTCTGTAATTCATCAGATGAGCGTGATAACGGACGCTGCGCTGAACTGCGAAGCGTAGGAACGGGCGGTGAAATAAGCGCGCCAAAAAAACTATAAAGTTTACGTTTTTTTTCCGTAATTCATCAGATGAGCGTGATAACGGAAGCTGCGCTGAACGGTGGCGCGTAGTAACAGGCGGTGAAATAAGCGCGCCAAAAAACTATAAAGTTTACTTTTTTTCCATAATTCATTAGATGAGCGTGATAACGGAAGCTGCGTTGAACGGCGGCGCGTAGGAACGGGCGGTGAAATAAGCGCGCCAAAAAAACTATAAAGTTTACGTTTTTTTTCCGTAATTCATCAAATGAGCGTGATAACGGAAGCTGCGCTGAACGGCGGCGCGTAGGAACGGGCGGTGAAATAAGCGCGCCAAAAAAACTATAAAGTTTACGTTTTTTTTCCGTAATTCATCAGATGAGCGTGATAACGGAAGGTGCGCTGAACCGCGGCGCGTAGGAACGGGCGGTGAAATAAGCGCGCCAAAAAAACTATAAAGTTTACGTTTTTTTCCATAATTCATTAGATGAGCGTGATAACGGAAGCTGCGCTGAACGGCGGCGCGTAGGAAAAGGCAGTGAAATAAGCGCGCCAAAAAAACTATAAAGTTTACGTTTTTTTTCCGTAATTTATCAGATGAGCGTGATAACGAACGCAGCCCTTAACGGCGGCGTCAGAGCGACTTTTTTTTGTTGCAGATTGAATTTTAAGTGCTTTTGCTATCATCAAACCTGTAGCCAGCTCTAATCCTAATTGAGCTATTCCAAGGGTGAGGGCTGGCTAAGGGTCGCCCTGGAGGCACCTGTAGCCAGCTCTCATCCTCATTGAGCTGCTCCAAGGGTGAGGGCTGGCTAGGGGTTGCCCTGGAGGCACCTGTAGCCAGCTCTCATCCTCATTGAGCTGCTCCAAGGGTGAGGGCTGGCTACGGGTCGCCCTGGAGGCACCTGTAGCCAGCTCTCATCCTCATTGAGCTGCTCCAAGGGTGAGGGCTGGCTAGGGGTCGCCCTGGAGGCACCTGTAGCCAGCTCTCATCCTCATTGAGCTGCTCCAAGGGTGAGGGCTGGCTAGGGGTCGCCCTGGAGGCACCTGTAGCCAGCTCTCATCCTCATTGAGCTGCTCCAAGGGTGAGGGCTGGCTAGGGGTCGCCCTGGAGGCACCTGTAGCCAGCTCTCATCCTCATTGAGCTGCTCCAAGGGTGAGGGCTGGCTAGGGGTCGCCCTGGAGGCACCTGTAGCCAGCTCTCATCCTCATTGAGCTGCTCCAAGGGTGAGGGCTGGCTAGGGGTCGCCCTGGAGGCACCTGTAGCCAGCTCTCATCCTCATTGAGCTATTCGAAGGGTGAGGGCTGGCTACGTGTCGCCCTGGAGGCACCTGTAGCCAACTCTCATCCTCATTGAGCGTGATAACGGACGCTGTGCTGAACGGCGGCGCATAGGAACGGGCGGTGAAATAAGCGCGCCAAAAAAACTATAAAGTTTACGTTTTTTTTCCGTAATTCATCAGATGAGCGTGATAACGGAAGGTGCGCTGAACCGCGGCGCGTAGGAACGGGCGGTGAAATAAGCGCGCCAAAAAAACTATAAAGTTTACGTTTTTTTCCATAATTCATTAGATGAGCGTGATAACGGAAGCTGCGCTGAACGGCGGCGCGTAGGAAAAGGCAGTGAAATAAGCGCGCCAAAAAAGCTATAAAGTGTACGTTTTTTTTCCATAATTCATTAGATGAGCGTGATAACGGAAGCTGCGTTGAACGGCGGCGCGTAGGAACGGGCGGTGAAATAAGCGCGCCAAAAAAACTATAAAGTTTACGTTTTTTTTCCGTAATTCATCAGATGAGCGTGATAACGGACGCTGCGCTGAATGGCGGCGCGTAGGAACGGGCGGTGAAATAAGCGCGCCAAAAAAACTATAAAGTTTACGTTTTTTTCCGTAATTCATCAGATGAGCGTGATAACGGATGCTGTGCTGAACGGCGGCACGTAGGAACGGGCGGTGAAATAAGTGCGCCAAAAAAACGATAAAGTTTACGTTTTTTTTCTGTAATTTATCAGATGAGCGTGATAACGGACGCATCCCTTAACGGCGGCGTCAGAGCGACTTTTTTTTGTTGCAGATTGAATTTTAAGTGCTTTTGGTATCATCAAACCTGTAGCCAGCTCTCATCCTCATTGAGCTATTCCAAGGGTGAGGGCTGGCTAGGGGTCGCCCTGGAGGCACCTGTAGCCAGCTCTCATCCTCATTGAGCTGCTCCAAGGGTGAGGGCTGGCTAGGGGTCGCCCTGGAGGCACCTTTAGCCAGCTCTCATACTCATTGAGGTGCTCCAAGGGTGAGGGCTGGCTAGGGGTCGCCCTGGAGGCACCTGTAGCCAGCTCTCATCCTCATTGAGCTGCTCCAAGGGTGAGGGCTGGCTAGGGGTCGCCCTGGAGGCACCTGTAGCCAGCTCTCATCCTCATTGAGCTGCTCCAAGGGTGAGGGCTGGCTAGGGGTCGCCCTGGAGGCACCTGTAGCCAGCTCTCATCCTCATTGAGCTGCTCCAAGGGTGAGGGCTGGCTAGGGGTCGCCCTGGAGGCACCTGTAGCCAGCTCTCATCCTCATTGAGCTGCTCCAAGGGTGAGGGCTGGCTAGGGGTCGCCCTGGAGGCACCTGTAGCCAGCTCTCATCCTCATTGAGCTGCTCCAAGGGTGAGGGCTGGCTAGGGGTCGCCCTGGAGGCACCTGTAGCCAGCTCTCATCCTCATTGAGCTGCTCCAAGGGTGAGGGCTGGCTAGGGGTCGCCCTGGAGGCACCTGTAGCCAGCTCTCATCCTCATTGAGCTGCTCCAAGGGTGAGGGCTGGCTAGGGGTCGCCCTGGAGGCACCTGTAGCCAGCTCTCATCCTCATTGAGCTATTCCAAGGGTGAGGGCTGGCTACGTGTCGCCCTGGAGGCACTTGTAGCCAGCTCTCATCCTCATTGAGCGTGATAACGGACGCTGCGCTGAACGGCGGCGCATAGGAACGGGCGGTGAAATAAGTGTGACACCTCAGGGGTCTGGTTGCCACAGTGATAGAGATATTACGTCTGAGAGCAGGTGGGAGGTCCTTTGGTCAGGGATCCTGTGCATGCCACACCTCCTGCCCAGTCTTGGGAGGGGAAGGACTTCCCCTATATAAACCCGGGGCTGAGGCAGAGTTAGTGAGAAAGAAGACAGAACAAGAGTAGAGAAGAGAAGCAGCATAGCAAGAAACATCAGGAGCTCTGTGGGGAGCAGTGTTACAACGAGTCAGGGGCTGGCAGCTGCAGAGCTCGCCCTGACTGAGAAGATTTCTAACCGGACCCGGAGTCCGAGGCTTTGGGGACTAACTCCTACCCAGCAGCAGAAACCGTCCGGCAGAGGATTTCAGGTCCTCTGGCCCAGAAGCCCGAAGGCACGGTCACACGCGTGGGACCAGCACCGCCATCGTGGAGCGGAAGCCATTAGAAGGCCCCGAGTCACCGGCCATACGGGTGAGCACCACACGGTACACTCAGGGACGTGGGCTACTTATTCCCGCCTCTAGCAAGGTAGCCAGAAGAGTACAGTTAGTTGGGAAGGCCTACAACTCCGCCTGGCCAGGGGAAATCCCATCTGCTCAAGGACTGACCAGGCCCCTATCACTAGCAAGTACTCCGGGAGGGTCTTTCTTTGTCACCAGTAAAGACCCTGAACTACACCGCACCATCTCTGAGTGGTTCCTGCTACCCCCATCATCCACGTCGGCTGCCCTGAGGCCATACCCCTCCCGTTGGGGGTTATACCATCCACGCTGCACCATCCTTCCACCGGCCTCAGCGGTCTGCCCTGCAGCGGCAGCTCCATAGCTGAATTCAACGGGTGGCGTAGTCACCAACCATCTACTGCTAGTACATCGCCGCTCAGTTTGACTCCCTGGGCACGGACTGGGTCGCCGCCACGAGACTACAACCCTCAAGAGATCCGGCTCCGGGTAAGCTCCCGCGTGCTCATCGCAGCGCGACACAGGCCCAGGGGCGCGTCATAAGCGCGCCAAAAAAACTATAAAGTTTACGTTTTTTTTCCGTAATTCATCAGATGAGGGTGATAACGGACGCTGCGCTGAACGGCGGCGCGCAGGAACGGGCGGTGAAATAAGCGCGCCAAAAAAACTATAAAGTTTACGTTTTTTTTCCGTAATTCATCAGATGAGCGTGATAACGGACGCTGCGCTGAATGGCGGCGCGTAGGAACGGGCGGTGAAATAAGCGCGCCAAAAAAACTATAAAGTTTACGTTTTTTTTCCGTAATTCATCAGATGAGCGTGATAACGGATGCTGTGCTGAACGGCGGCACGTAGGAACGGGCGATGAAATAAGTGCGCCAAAAAAACGATAAAGTTTACGTTTTTTTTCTGTAATTTATCAGATCAGCGTGATAACGGACGCAGCCCTTAACGGCGGCGTCAGAGCGACTTTATTTTGTTGCAGATTGAATTTTAAGTGCTTTTGCTATCATCAAACCTGTAGCCAGCTCTCATCCTCATTGAGCTATTCCAAGGGTGAGGGCTGGCTAGGGGTCGCCCTGGAGGCACCTGTAGCCAGCTCTCATCCTCATTGAGCTGCTCCAAGGGTGAGGGCTGGCTAGGGGTCGCCCTGGAGGCACCTGTAGCCAGCTCTCATCCTCATTGAGCTGCTCCAAGGGTGAGGGCTGGCTAGGGGTCGCCCTGGAGGCACCTGTAGCCAGCTCTCATCCTCATTGAGCTGCTCCAAGGGTGAGGGCTGGCTAGGGGTCGCCCTGGAGGCACCTGTAGCCAGCTCTCATCCTCATTGAGCTGCTCCAAGGGTGAGGGCTGGCTAGGGGTCGCCCTGGAGGCACCTGTAGCCAGCTCTCATCCTCATTGAGCTGCTCCAAGGGTGAGGGCTGGCTAGGGGTCGCCCTGGAGGCACCTGTAGCCAGCTCTCATCCTCATTGAGCTGCTCCAAGGGTGAGGGCTGGCTAGGAGTCGCCCTGGAGGCACCTGTAGCCAGGTCTCATCCTCATTGAGCTATTCCAAGGGTGAGGGCTGGCTACGTGTCGCCCTGGAGGCACTTGTAGCCAGCTCTCATCCTCATTGAGCGTGATAACGGACGCTGCGCTGAACGGCGGCGCATAGGAACGGGCGGTGAAATAAGCGCGCCAAAAAAACTATAAAGTTTACGTTTTTTTTCCGTAATTCATCAGATGAGCGTGATAACGGATGCTGTGCTGAACGGCGGCACGTAGGAACGGGCGATGAAATAAGTGCGCCAAAAAAACGATAAAGTTTACGTTTTTTTTCTGTAATTTATCAGATCAGCGTGATAACGGACGCAGCCCTTAACGGCGGCGTCAGAGCGACTTTATTTTGTTGCAGATTGAATTTTAAGTGCTTTTGCTATCATCAAACCTGTAGCCAGCTCTCATCCTCATTGAGCTATTCCAAGGGTGAGGGCTGGCTAGGGGTCGCCCTGGAGGCACCTGTAGCCAGCTCTCATCCACATTGAGCTGCTCCAAGGGTGAGGGCTGGCTAGGGGTCGCCCTGGAGGCACCTGTAGCCAGCTCTCATCCTCATTGAGCTGCTCCAAGGGTGAGGGCTGGCTAGGGGTCGCCCTGGAGGCACCTGTAGCCAGCTCTCATCCTCATTGAGCTGCTCCAAGGGTGAGGGCTGGCTAGGGGTCGCCCTGGAGGCACCTGTAGCCAGCTCTCATCCTCATTGAGCTGCTCCAAGGGTGAGGGCTGGCTAGGGGTCGCCCTGGAGGCACCTGTAGCCAGCTCTCATCCTCATTGAGCTATTCCAAGGGTGAGGGCTGGCTACGTGTCGCCCTGGAGGCACTTGTAGCCAGCTCTCATCCTCATTGAGCGTGATAACGGACGCTGCGCTGAACGGCGGCGCATAGGAACGGGCGGTGAAATAAGCGCGCCAAAAAAACTATAAAGTTTACGTTTTTTTTCCGTAATTCATCAGATGAGGGTGATAACGGACGCTGCGCTGAACGGCGGCGCGTAGGAACGGGCGGTGAAATAAGCGCGCCAAAAAAACTATAAAGTTTACGTTTTTTTTCCGTAATTCATCAGATGAGCGTGATAACGGACGCTGCGCTGAATGGCGGCGCGTAGGAACGGGCAGTGAAATAAGCGCGCCAAAAAAACTATAAAGTTTACGTTTTTTTTCCGTAATTCATCAGATGAGCGTGATAACGGATGCTGTGCTGAACGGCGGCACGTAGGAACGGGCGATGAAATAAGTGCGCCAAAAAAACTATAAAGTTTACGTTCTTTTTCCGTAATTCATCAGATGAGCGTGATAACGGATGCTGTGCTGAACGGCGGCACGTAGGAACGGGCGATGAAATAAGTGCGCCAAAAAAACGATAAAGTTTACGTTTTTTTTCTGTAATTTATCAGATCAGCGTGATAACGGACGCAGCCCTTAACGGCGGCGTCAGAGCGACTTTATTTTGTTGCATTTGAATTTTAAGTGCTTTTGCTATCATCAAACCTGTAGCCAGCTCTCATCCTCATTGAGCTATTCCAAGGGTGAGGGCTGGCTAAGGGTCGCCCTGGAGGCACCTGTAGCCAGCTCTCATCCTCATTGAGCTGCTCCAAGGGTGAGGGCTGGCTAGGGGTCGCCCTGGAGGCACCTGTAGCCAGCTCTCATCCTCATTGAGCTGCTCCAAGGGTGAGGGCTGGCTACGGGTCGCCCTGGAGGCACCTGTAGCCAGCTCTCATCCTCATTGAGCTGCTCCAAGGGTGAGGGCTGGCTAGGGTTCGCCCTGGAGGCACCTGTAGCCAGCTCTCATCCTCATTGAGCTGCTCCAAGGGTGAGGGCTGGCTAGGGGTCGCCCTGGAGGCACCTGTAGCCAGCTCTCATCCTCATTGAGCTATTCCAAGGGTGAGGGCTGGCTACGTGTCGCCCTGGAGGCACTTGTAGCCAGCTCTCATCCTCATTGAGCGTGATAACGGACGCTGCGCTGAACGGCGGCGCATAGGAACGGGCGGTGAAATAAGCGCGCCAAAAAAACTATAAAGTTTACGTTTTTTTTCCGTAATTCATCAGATGAGGGTGATAACGGACGCTGCGCTGAACGGCGGCGCGTAGGAACGGGCAGTGAAATAAGCGCGCCAAAAAAATTATAAAGTTTACGTTTTTTTTCCGTAATTCATCAGATGAGCGTGATAACGGACGCTGCGCTGAATGGCGGCGCGTAGGAACGGGCGGTGAAATAAGCGCGCCAAAAAAACTATAAAGTTTACGTTTTTTTTCCGTAATTCATCAGATGAGCGTGATAACGGATGCTGTGCTGAACGGCGGCACGTAGGAACGGGCGATGAAATAAGTGCGCCAAAAAAACAATAAAGTTTACGTTTTTTTTCTGTAATTTATCAGATCACCGTGATAACGGACGCAGCCCTTAACGGCGGCGTCAGAGCGACTTTTTTTTGTTGCAGATTGAATTTTAAGTGCTTTTGCTATCATCAAACCTGTAGCCAGCTCTCATCCTCATTGAGCTATTCCAAGGGTGAGGGCTGGCTAAGGGTCGCCCTGGAGGCACCTGTAGCCAGCTCTCATCCTCATTGAGCTGCTCCAAGGGTGAGGGCTGGCTAGGGGTCGCCCTGGAGGCACCTGTAGCCAGCTCTCATCCTCATTGAGCTGCTCCAAGGGTGAGGGCTGGCTAGGGGTCGCCCTGGAGGCACCTGTAGCCAGCTCTCATCCTCATTGAGCTGCTCCAAGGGTGAGGGCTGGCTACGGGTCGCCCTGGAGGCACCTGTAGCCAGCTCTCATCCTCATTGAGCTGCTCCAAGGGTGAGGGCTGGCTAGGGGTCGCCCTGGAGGCACCTGTAGCCAGCTCTCATCCTCATTGAGCTGCTCCAAGGGTGAGGGCTGGCTAGGGGTCGCCCTGGAGGCACCTGTAGCCAGCTCTCATCCTCATTGAGCTGCTCCAAGGGTGAGGGCTGGCTAGGGGTCGCCCTGGAGGCACCTGTAGCCAGCTCTCATCCTCATTGAGCTGCTCCAAGGGTGAGGGCTGGCTAGGGGTCGCCCTGGAGGCACCTGTAGCCAGCTCTCATCCTCATTGAGCTGCTCCAAGGGTGAGGGCTGGCTAGGGGTCGCCCTGGAGGCACCTGTAACCAGCTCTCATCCTCATTGAGCTATTCGAAGGGTGAGGTCTGGCTACGTGTCGCCCTGGAGGCACCTGTAGCCAACTCTCATCCTCATTGAGCGTGATAACGGACGCTGCGCTGAACGGCGGCGCATAGGAACGGGCGGTGAAATAAGCGCGCCAAATAAACTATAAAGTTTACGTTTTTTTTCCGTAATTCATCAGATGAGGGTGATAACGGACGCTGCGCTGAACGGCGGCGCGTAGGAACGGGCGGTGAAATAAGCGCGCCAAAAAAACTATAAAATTTACGTTTTTTTTCCGTAATTCATCAGATGAGCGTGATAACGGAAGCTGCGCTAAACGGCGGCGCGTAGGAACGGGCGGTGAAATAAGCGCGCCAAAAAAGCTATAAAGTGTACGTTTTTTTTCCATAATTCATTAGATGAGCGTGATAACGGAAGCTGCGTTGAACGGCGGCGCGTAGGAACGGGCGGTGAAATAAGCGCGCCAAAAAAACTATAAAGTTTACGTTTTTTTCCGTAATTCATCAGATGAGCGTGATAACGGACGCTGCGCTGAATGGCGGCGCGTAGGAACGGGCGGTGAAATAAGCGCGCCAAAAAAACTATAAAGTTTACGTTTTTTTTCCGTAATTCATCAGATGAGCGTGATAACGGATGCTGTGCTGAACGGCGGCACGTGGGAACGGGCGGTGAAATAAGTGCGCCAAAAAAACGATAAAGTTTACGTTTTTTTTCTGTAATTTATCAGATGAGCGTGATAACGGACGCAGCCCTTAACGGCGGCGTCAGAGCGACTTTTTTTTGTTGCAGATTGAATTTTAAGTGCTTTTGGTATCATCAAACCTGTAGCCAGCTCTCATCCTCATTGAGCTATTCCAAGGGTGAGGGCTGGCTAGGGGTCGCCCTGGAGGCACCTGTAGCCAGCTCTCATCCTCATTGAGCTGCTCCAAGGGTGAGGGCTGGCTAGGGGTCGCCCTGGAGGCACCTGTAGCCAGCTCTCATACTCATTGAGCTGCTCCAAGGGTGAGGGCTGGCTAGGGGTCGCCCTGGAGGCACCTGTAGCCAGCTCTCATCCTCATTGAGCTGCTCCAAGGGTGAGGGCTGGCTAGGGGTCGCCCTGGAGGCACCTGTAGCCAGCTCTCATCCTCAACTGATTTGCACTGTCCTTTTAAAGGAATAGAAGAATCCAAGTTATCTGTAAACAGAAAGATTGTGAGGGAATATTTAGCTAACATAAATGAGTTCAAGTCTCCAGGTCCAGATGAATTACACCCCAGAGTACTGAAGGAGATCGTAGAAGAAATTTTAGAACCACTCTCCATAATCTTTGAAAATTCTTGGAGAACAGGAGAAGTCCCAGAAGACTGGAGAAGAGCAAATGTTGTTCCTATCTTCAAAAAGGGGAAGAAGGTGGACCCAGGGAACTATAGGCCGGTGAGTCTGACTTCTATACCAGGAAAGATCTTTGAACAAATTATTAAACATCATGTATGTAAGTACCTGGATAAGAATGAAGTGATTAACCAGAGTCAGCATGGGTTTGTAACTAACAAGTCATGTCAGACTAACTTAATTTCCTTCTATGACAGAATCACTGACTGGGTGGATCAGGGAAATGCTGTAGATATAGTATATCTTGACTTCAGCAAAGCATTTGACAAAGTATCTCACACCATCCTTATTGAAAAAATGACCGAGTATGCAATGGACCAGGCAACTGTTAGGTGGATTCATAACTGGCTTAGTGATCGGACTCAAAGGGTGGTTGTAAATGGCTTCACATCCAGCTGGATGAATGTCTCAAGTGGGATACCACAGGGCTCTGTCCTGGGACCTGTATTGTTCAACATCTTCATCAATGATTTAGATGAAGGAATTGAGGGTAAACTGATTAAATTTGCTGATGACACAAAGCTAGGAGGGATAGCTAATACTAGAGAAGAGAGAGAGAGGATTCAAAAAGACCTAAATAAACTGGAGCTGTGGGCAGCAACCAACAGAATGGTTTTTAACAGGGAAAAATGCAAAGTACTACATCTGGGCAATAAAAATGAAAAAAGCATATACAGAATGGGAGGAATAGAGCTAAGCAACAGTACATGTGAAAAAGACTTAGGTATACTAATAGATCATAGACTGAACATGAGTCAACAGTGTGATGCAGCAGCAAAAAAGGCAAATACAATTCTGGGATGTATTAACAGAAGCATACAGTCTAGATCACGTGAAGTCATTATCGGTCTTTACTCCTCTTTGGTCAGACCTCATCTGGAATACTGTGTACAGTTTTGGGCACCACATTTTAAAAAAGACATAGACAAACTGGAACAAGTTCAGAGAAGAGCGACCAGAATGGTGACTGGTCTGCAAACCATGTCCTATGAGGAACGGTTGCAGGATTTGGGAATGTTTAGCTTGCAAAAAAGAAGACTGAGAGGAGACTTAATAGCTGTCTACAAATATGTCAAGGGCTGTCACATTGTAGAAGGATCATCTTTATTCTCATTTGCACAGGGAAAGACTAGAAGCAACGGGATGAAACTAAATGGGAGGAGACACAGATTAGATATTAGAAAAAACTTTTTGACAGTTAGGGTGATTAATGAGTGGAACAGGCTGCCACGAGAGGTGGTAAGTTCCCCTTCAATGGACGTCTTCAAACAGAGGCTGGACAGACATCTGTCTGAGATGATTTAGTGAATCCTGCTTTGAGCAGGGGGTTGGACCAGATGACCCAGGAGGTCCCTTCCAACTCTACCATTCTATGATTCTATGATTCTATGATTCATTGAGCTGCTCCAAGGGTGAGGGCTGGCTAGGGGTCGCCCTGGAGGCACCTGTAGCCAGCTCTCATCCTCATTGAGCTGCTCCAAGGGTGAGGGCTGGCTAGGGGTCGCCCTGGAGGCACCTGTAGCCAGCTCTCATCCTCATTGAGCTGCTCCAAGGGTGAGGGCTGGCTACGGGTCGCCCTGGAGGCACCTGTAGCCAGCTCTCATCCTCATTGAGCTGCTCCAAGGGTGAGGGCTGGCTAGGGGTCGCCCTGGAGGCACCTGTAGCCAGCTCTCATCCTCATTGAGCTGCTCCAAGGGTGAGGGCTGGCTAGGGGTCGCCCTGGAGGCACCTGTAGCCAGCTCTCATCCTCATTGAGCTGCTCCAAGGGTGAGGGCTGGCTAGGGGTCGCCCTGGAGGCACCTGTAGCCAGCTCTCATCCTCATTGAGCTATTCCAAGGGTGAGGGCTGGCTACGTGTCGCCCTGGAGGCACTTGTAGCCAGCTCTCATCCTCATTGAGCGTGATAACGGACGCTGCGCTGAACGGCGGCGCATAGGAACGGGCGGTGAAATAAGCGCGCCAAAAAAACTATAAAGTTTACATTTTTTTTTTGTAATTCATCAGATGAGGGTGATAACGGACGCTGCGCTGAACGGCGGCGCGTAGGAACGGGCGGTGAAATAAGTGCGCCAAAAAAACTATAAAGTTTACGTTTTTTTTCCGTATTTCATCAGATGAGCGTGATAACGGACGCTGCGCTGAATGGCGGCGCGTAGGAACGGGCGGTGAAATAAGCGCGCCAAAAAATCTATAAAGTTTACGTTTTTTTTCCGTAATTCATCAGATGAGCGTGATAACGGATGCTGTGCTGAACGGCGGCACGTAGGAACGGGCGATGAAATAAGTGCGCCAAAAAAACTATAAAGTTTACGTTTTTTTTCCGTAATTCATCTGATGAGCGTGATAACGGATGCTGTGCTGAACGGCGGCACGTAGGAACGGGCGATGAAATAAGTGCGCCAAAAAAACGATAAAGTTTACGTTTTTTTTCTGTAATTTATCAGATCAGCGTGATAACGGACGCAGCCCTTAACGGCGGCGTCAGAGCGACTTTATTTTGTTGCAGATTGAATTTTAAGTGCTTTTGCTATCATCAAACCTGTAGCCAGCTCTCATCCTCATTGAGCTATTCCAAGGGTGAGGGCTGGCTAAGGGTCGCCCTGGAGGCACCTGTAGCCAGCTCTCATCCTCATTGAGCTGCTCCAAGGGTGAGGGCTGGCTAGGGGTCGCCCTGGAGGCACCTGTAGCCAGCTCTCATCCTCATTGAGCTGCTCCAAGGGTGAGGGCTGGCTAGGGGTCGCCCTGGAGGCACCTGTAGCCAGCTCTCATCCTCATTGAGCTGCTCCAAGGGTGAGGGCTGGCTACGGGTCGCCCTGGAGGCACCTGTAGCCAGCTCTCATCCTCATTGAGCTGCTCCAAGGGTGAGGGCTGGCTAGGGGTCGCCCTGGAGGCACCTGTAGCCAGCTCTCATCCTCATTGAGCTGCTCCAAGGGTGAGGGCTGGCTAGGGGTTGCCCTGGAGGCACCTGTAGCCAGCTCTCATCCTCATTGAGCTGCTCCAAGGGTGAGGGCTGGCTAGGGTTCGCCCTGGAAGCACCTGTAGCCAGCTCTCATCCTCATTGAGCTGCTCCAAGGGTGAGGGCTGGCTAGGGGTCGCCCTGGAGGCACCTGTAGCCAGCTCTCATCCTCATTGAGCTGTTCCAAGGGTGAGGGCTGGCTACGTGTCGCCCTGGAGGCACTTGTAGCCAGCTCTCATCCTCATTGAGCGTGATAACGGACGCTGCGCTGAACGGCGGCGCATAGGAACGGGCGGTGAAATAAGCGCGCCAAAAAAAACTATAAAGTTTACGTTTTTTTTCCGTAATTCATCAGATGAGGGTGATAACGGACGCTGCGCTGAACGGCGGTGCGTAGGAACGGGCGGTGAAATAAGCGCGCCAAAAAAACTATAAAGTTTACGTTTTTTTTCCGTAAATCATCAGATGAGCGTGATAACGGATGCTGTGCTGAACGGCGGCACGTAGGAACGGGCGATGAAATAAGTGCGCCAAAAAAACGATAAAGTTTACGTTTTTTTTCTGTAATTTATCAGATCACCGTGATAACGGACGCAGCCCTTAACGGCGGCGTCAGAGCGACTTTTTTTTGTTGCAGATTGAATTTTAAGTGTTTTGCTATCATCAAACCTGTAGCCAGCTCTCATCCTCATTGAGCTATTCCAAGGGTGAGGGCTGGCTAAGGGTCGCCCTGGAGGCACCTGTAGCCAGCTCTCATCCTCATTGAGCTGCTCCAAGGGTGAGGGCTGGCTAGGGGTCGCCCTGGAGGCACCTGTAGCCAGCTCTCATCCTCATTGAGCTGCTCCAAGGGTGAGGGCTGGCTAGGGATCGCCCTGGAGGCACCTGTAGCCAGCTCTCATCCTCATTGAGCTGCTCCAAGGGTGAGGGCTGGCTAGGGGTCGCCCTGGAGGCACCTGTAGCCAGCTCTCATCCTCATTGAGCTGCTCCAAGGGTGAGGGCTGGCTAGGGGTCGCCCTGGAGGCACCTGTAGCCAGCTCTCATCCTCATTGAGCTGCTCCAAGGGTGAGGGCTGGCTAGGGGTCGCCCTGGAGGCACCTGTAGCCAGCTCTCATCCTCATTGAGCTGCTCCAAGGGTGAGGGCTGGCTAGGGGTCGCCCTGGAGGCACCTGTAGCCAGCTCTCATCCTCATTGAGCTGCTCCAAGGGTGAGGGCTGGCTAGGGGTCGCCCTGGAGGCACCTGTAGCCAGCTCTCATCCTCATTGAGCTGCTCCAAGGGTGAGGGCTGGCTAGGGGTCGCCCTGGAGGCACCTGTAGCCAGCTCTCATCCTCATTGAGCTGCTCCAAGGGTGAGGGCTGGCTAGGGGTCGCCCTGGAGGCACCTGTAGCCAGCTCTCATCCTCATTGAGCTGCTCCAAGGGTGAGGGCTGGCTAGGGGTCGCCCTGGACGCACCTGTAGCCAGCTCTCATCCTCATTGAGCTGCTCCAAGGGTGAGGGCTGGCTAGGGGTCGCCCTGGAGGCACCTGTAGCCAGCTCTCATCCTCATTGAGCTGCTCCAAGGGTGAGGGCTGGCTAGGGGTCGCCCTGGAGGCACCTGTAGCCAGCTCTCATCCTCATTGAGGTGCTCCAAGGGTGAGGGCTGGCTAGGGGTCGCCCTGGAGGCACCTGTAGCCAGCTCTCATCCTCATTGAGCTGCTCCAAGGGTGAGGGCTGGCTAGGGGTCGCCCTGGAGGCACCTGTAGCCAGCTCTCATCCTCATTGAGCTGCTCCAAGGGTGAGGGCTGGCTAGGGGTCGCCCTGGAGGCACCTGTAGCCAGCTCTCATCCTCATTGAGCTGCTCCAAGGGTGAGGGCTGGCTAGGGGTCGCCCTGGAGGCACCTGTAGCCAGCTCTCATCCTCATTGAGCTGCTCCAAGGGTGAGGGCTGGCTAGGGGTCGCCCTGGAGGCACCTGTAGCCAGCTCTCATCCTCATTGAGCTGCTCCAAGGGTGAGGGCTGGCTAGGGGTCGCCCTGGAGACACCTGTAGCCAGCTCTCATCCTCATTGAGCTATTCGAAGGGTGAGGGCTGGCTACGTGTCGCCCTGGAGGCACCTGTAGCCAACTCTCATCCTCATTGAGCGTGATAACGGACGCTGCGCTGAACGGCGGCGCATAGGAACGGGCGGTGAAATAAGCGCGCCAAAAAAACTATAAAGTTTACGTTTTTTTTCGTAATTCATCAGATGAGGGTGATAACGGACGCTGCGCTGAACGGCGGCGCGTAGGAACGGGCGGTGAAATAAGCGCGCCAAAAAAACTATAAAATTTACGTTTTTTTTCCGTAATTCATCAGATGAGCGTGATAACGGACGCTGCGCTGAATGGCGGCGCGTAGGAACGGGCGGTGAAATAAGCGCGCCAAAAAAACTATAAAGTTTACGTTTTTTTTCCGTAAATCATCAGATGAGCGTGATAACGGATGCTGTGCTGAACAGCGGCACGTAGGAACGGGCGATGAAATAAGTGCGCCAAAAAAACGATAAAGTTTACGTTTTTTTTCTGTAATTTATCAGATCACCGTGATAACGGACGCAGCCCTTAACGGCGGCGTCAGAGCGACTTTTTTTTGTTGCAGATTGAATTTTAAGTGCTTTTGCTATCATCAAACCTGTAGCCAGCTCTCATCCTCATTGAGCTATTCCAAGGGTGAGGGCTGGCTAAGGGTCGCCCTGGAGGCACCTGTAGCCAGCTCTCATCCTCATTGAGCTGCTCCAAGGGTGAGGGCTGGCTAGGGGTCGCCCTGGAGGCACCTGTAGCCAGCTCTCATCCTCATTGAGCTGCTCCAAGGGTGAGGGCTGGCTAGGGGTCGCCCTCGAGCCACCTGTAGCCAGCTCTCATCCTCATTGAGCTGCTCCAAGGGTGAGGGCTGGCTAGGGGTCGCCCTGGAGGCACCTGTAGCCAGCTCTCATCCTCATTGAGCTGCTCCAAGGGTGAGGGCTGGCTAGGGGTCGCCCTGGAGGCACCTGTAGCCAGCTCTCATCCTCATTGAGCTGCTCCAAGGGTGAGGGCTGGCTAGGGGTCGCCCTGGAGGCACCTGTAGCCAGCTCTCATCCTCATTGAGCTGCTCCAAGGGTGAGGGCTGGCTAGGGGTCGCCCTGGAGGCACCTGTAGCCAGCTCTCATCCTCATTGAGCTGCTCCAAGGGTGAGGGCTGGCTAGGGGTCGCCCTGGAGGCACCTGTAGCCAGCTCTCATCCTCATTGAGCTGCTCCAAGGGTGAGGGCTGGCTAGGGGTCGCCCTGGAGGCACCTGTAGCCAGCTCTCATCCTCATTGAGCTGCTCCAAGGGTGAGGGCTGGCTAGGGGTCGCCCTGGAGGCACCTGTAGCCAGCTCTCATCCTCATTGAGCTGCTCCAAGGGTGAGGGCTGGCTAGGGGTCGCCCTGGAGGCACCTGTAGCCAGCTCTCATCCTCATTGAGCTGCTCCAAGGGTGAGGGCTGGCTAGGGGTCGCCCTGGAGGCACCTGTAGCCAGCTCTCATCCTCATTGAGCTGCTCCAAGGGTGAGGGCTGGCTAGGGGTCGCCCTGGAGGCACCTGTAGCCAGCTCTCATCCTCATTGAGCTGCTCCAAGGGTGAGGGCTGGCTAGGGGTCGCCCTGGAGGCACCTGTAGCCAGCTCTCATCCTCATTGAGCTGCTCCAAGGGTGAGGGCTGGCTAGGGGTCGCCCTGGAGACACCTGTAGCCAGCTCTCATCCTCATTGAGCTATTCGAAGGGTGAGGGCTGGCTACGTGTCGCCCTGGAGGCACCTGTAGCCAACTCTCATCCTCATTGAGCGTGATAACGGACGCTGCGTTGAACGGCGGCGCATAGGAACGGGCGGTGAAATAAGCGCGCCAAAAAAACTATAAAGTTTACGTTTTTTTTCGTAATTCATCAGATGAGGGTGATAACGGACGCTGCGCTGAACGGCGGCGCGTAGGAACGGGCGGTGAAATAAGCGCGCCAAAAAAACTATAAAATTTACGTTTTTTTTCCGTAATTCATCAGATGAGCGTAATAACGGAAGCTGCGCTGAACGGCGGCGCGTAGGAACGGGCGGTGAAATAAGCGCGCCAAAAAAGCTATAAAGTGTACGTTTTTTTTCCATAATTCATTAGATGAGCGTGATAACGGAAGCTGCGTTGAACGGCGGCGCGTAGGAACGGGCAGTGAAATAAGCGCGCCAAAAAAACTATAAAGTTTACGTTTTTTTTCCGTAATTCATCAGATGAGCGTGATAACGGACGCTGCGCTGAATGGCGGCGCGTAGAAACGGGCGGTGAAATAAGCGCGCCAAAAAAACTATAAAGTTTACGTTTTTTTTCCGTAATTCATCAGATGAGCGTGATAACGGATGCTGTGCTGAACGACGGCACGTAGGAACGGGCGGTGAAATAAGTGCGCCAAAAAAACGATAAAGTTTACGTTTTTTTTCTGTAATTTATCAGATGAGCGTGATAACGGACGCAGCCCTTAACGGCGGCGTCAGAGCGACTTTTTTTTGTTGCAGATTGAATTTTAAGTGCTTTTGGTATCATCAAACCTGTAGCCAGCTCTCATCCTCATTGAGCTATTCCAAGGGTGAGGGCTGGCTAGGGGTCGCCCTGGAGGCACCTGTAGCCAGCTCTCATCCTCACTGAGCTGCTCCAAGGGTGAGGGCTGGCTAGGGGTCGCCCTGGAGGCACCTGTAGCCAGCTCTCATCCTCATTGAGCTGCTCCAAGGGTGAGGGCTGGCTAGGGGTCGCCCTGGAGGCACCTGTAGCCAGCTCTCATCCTCATTGAGCTGCTCCAAGGGTGAGGGCTGGCTAGGGGTCGCCCTGGAGGCACCTGTAGCCAGCTCTCATCCTCATTGAGCTGCTCCAAGGGTGAGGGCTGGCTAGGGGTCGCCCTGGAGGCACCTGTAGCCAGCTCTCATCCTCATTGAGCTGCTCCAAGCGTGAGGGCTGGCTAGGGGTCGCCCTGGAGGCACCTGTAGCCAGCTCTCATCCTCATTGAGCTGCTCCAAGGGTGAGGACTGGCTAGGGGTCGCCCTGGAGTCACCTGTAGCCAGCTCTCATCCTCATTGAGCTGCTCCAAGGGTGAGGACTGGCTAGGGGTCGCCCTGGAGGCACCTGTAGCCAGCTCTCATCCTCATTGAGCTGCTCCAAGGGTGAGGGCTGGCTAGGGGTCGCCCTGGAGGCACCTGTAGCCAGCTCTCATCCTCATTGAGCTGCTCCAAGGGTGAGGGCTGGCTAGGGGTCGCCATGGAGGCACCTGTAGCCAGCTCTCATCCTCATTGAGCTGCTCCAAGGGTGAGGGCTGGCTAGGGGTCGCCCTCGAGGCACCTGTAGCCAGCTCTCATCCTCATTGAGCTGCTCCAAGGGTGAGGGCTGGCTAGGGGTCGTCCTGGAGGCACCTGTAGCCAGCTCTCATCCTCATTGAGCTGCTCCAAGGGTGAGGGCTGGCTAGGGGTCGCCCTGGAGGCACCTGTAGCCAGCTCTCATCCTCATTGAGCTGCTCCAAGGGTGAGGGCTGGCTAGGGGTCGCCCTGGAGGCACCTGTAGCCAGCTCTCATCCTCATTGAGCTGCTCCAAGGGTGAGGGCTGGCTAGGGGTCGCCCTGGAGGCACCTGTAGCCAGCTCTCATCCTCATTGAGCTGCTCCAAGGGTGAGGGCTGGCTAGGGGTCGCCCTGGAGGCACCTGTAGCCAGCTCTCATCCTCATTGAGCTGCTCCAAGGGTGAGGGCTGGCTAGGGGTCGCCCTGGAGGCACCTGTAGCCAGCTCTCATCCTCATTGAGCTGCTCCAAGGGTGAGGGCTGGCTAGGGGTCGCCATGGAGGCACCTGTAGCCAGCTCTCATCATCATTGAGCTATTCCAAGGGTGAGAGCTGGCTACGTGTCGCCCTGGAGGCACTTGTAGCCAGCTCTCATCCTCATTGAGCGTGATAACGGACGCTGCGCTGAACGGCGGCGCATAGGAACGGGCGGTGAAATAAGCGCGACAAAAAAAACTATAAAGTTTACGTTTTTTTTCCGTAATTCATCAGATGAGGGTGATAACGGACGCTGCGCTGAACGGCGGCGCGTAGGAACGGGCGGTGAAATAAGCGCGCCAAAAAAACTATAAAGTTTACGTTTTTTTTCCGTAATTCATCAGATGAGCATGATAACGGACGCTGCGCTGAATGGCGGCGCGTAGGAACGGGCGGTGAAATAAGCGCGCCAAAAAAACTATAAAGTTTACTTTTTTTTTCCGTAATTCATCAGATGAGCGTGATAACGGATGCTGTGCTGAACGGCGACACGTAGGAACGGGCGATGAAATAAGTGCGCCAAAAAAACGATAAAGTTTACGTTTTTTTTCTGTAATTTATCAGATCAGCGTGATAACGGACGCAGCCCTTAACGGCGGCGTCAGAGCGACTTTTTTTTGTTGTAGATTGAATTTTAAGTGCTTTTGCTATCATCAAACCTGTAGCCAGCTCTCATCCTCATTGAGCTGCTCCAAGGGTGAGGGCTGGCTAGGGGTCGCCCTGGAGGCACCTGTAGCCAGCTCTCATCCTCATTGAGCTGCTCCAAGGGTGAGGGCTGGCTAGGGGTCGCCCTGGAGGCACCTGTAGCCAGCTCTCATCCTCATTGAGCTGCTCCAAGGGTGAGGGCTGGCTAGGGGTCGCCCTGGAGGCACCTGTAGCCAGCTCTCATCCTCATTGAGCTGCTCCAAGGGTGAGGGCTGGCTAGGGGTCGCCCTGGAGGCACCTGTAGCCAGCTCTCATCCTCATTGAGCTGCTCCAAGGGTGAGGGCTGGCTAGGGGTCGCCCTGGAGGCACCTGTAGCCAGCTCTCATCCTCATTGAGCTGCTCCAAGGGTGAGGGCTGGCTAGGGGTCGCCCTGGAGGCACCTGTAGCCAGCTCTCATCCTCATTGAGCTGCTCCAAGGGTGAGGGCTGGCTACGGGTCGCCCTGGAGGCACCTGTAGCCAGCTCTCATCCTCATTGAGCTGCTCCAAGGGTGAGGGCTGGCTAGGGGTCTCCCTGGAGGCACCTGTAGCTAGCTCTCATCCTCATTGAGCTGCTCCAAGGGTGAGGGCTGGCTAGGGGTCGCCCTGGAGGCACCTGTAGCCAGCTCTCATCCTCATTGAGCTGCTCCAAGGGTGAGAGCTGGCTAGGGGTCGCCCTGGAGGCACCTGTAGCCAGCTCTCATCCTCATTGAGCTGCTCCAAGGGTGAGGGCTGGCTAGGGGTCGCCCTGGAGGCACCTGTAGCCAGCTCTCATCCTCATTGAGCTGCTCCAAGGGTGAGGGCTGGCTAGGGGTCGCCCTGGAGGCACCTGTAGCCAGCTCTCATCCTCATTGAGCTGCTCCAAGGGTGAGGGCTGGCTAGGGGTCGCCCTGGAGGCACCTGTAGCCAGCTCTCATCCTCATTGAGCTGCTCCAAGGGTGAGGGCTGGCTAGGGGTCGCCCTGGAGGCACCTGTAGCCAGCTCTCATCCTCATTGAGCTGCTCCAAGGGTGAGGGCTGGCTAGGGGTCGCCCTGGAGGCACCTGTAGCCAGCTCTCATCCTCATTGAGCTGCTCCAAGGGTGAGGGCTGGCTAGGGGTCGCCCTGGAGACACCTGTAGCCAGCTCTCATCCTCATTGAGCTATTCGAAGGGTGAGGGCTGGCTACGTGTCGCCCTGGAGGCACCTGTAGCCAACTCTCATCCTCATTGAGCGTGATAACGGACGCTGCGCTGAACGGCGGCGTATAGGAACGGGCGGTGAAATAAGCGCGCCAAAAAAACTATAAAGTTTACGTTTTTTTTCGTAATTCATCAGATGAGGGTGATAACGGACGCTGCGCTGAACGGCGGCGCGTAGGAACGGGCGGTGAAATAAGCGCGCCAAAAAAACTATAAAATTTACGTTTTTTTTCCGTAATTCATCAGATGAGCGTGATAACGGAAGCTGCGCTGAACGGCGGCGCGTAGGAACGGGCGGTGAAATAAGCGCGCCAAAAAAGCTATAAAGTGTACGTTTTTTTTCCATAATTCATTAGATGAGCGTGATAACGGAAGCTGCGTTGAACGGCGGCGCGTAGGAACGGGCGGTGAAATAAGCGCGCCAAAAAAACTATAAAGTTTACGTTTTTTTTCCGTAATTCATCAGATGAGCGTGATAACGGACGCTGCGCTGAATGGCGGCGCGTAGGAACGGGCGGTGAAATAAGCGCGCCAAAAAAACTATAAAGTTTACGTTTTTTTTCCGTAATTCATCAGATGAGCGTGATAACGGATGCTGTGCTGAACGGCGGCACGTAGGAACGGGCGGTGAAATAAGTGCGCCAAAAAAACGATAAAGTTTACTTTTTTTTCTGTAATTTATCAGATGAGCGTGATAACGGACGCAGCCCTTAACGGCGGCGTCAGAGCGACTTTTTTTTGTTGCAGATTGAATTTTAAGTGCTTTTGGTATCATCAAACCTGTAGCCAGCTCTCATCCTCATTGAGCTATTCCAAGGGTGAGGGCTGGCTAGGGGTCGCCCTGGAGGCACCTGTAGCCAGCTCTCATCCTCATTGAGCTGCTCCAAGGGTGAGGGCTGGCTAGGGGTCGCCCTGGAGGCACCTGTAGCCAGCTCTCATCCTCATTGAGCTGCTCCAAGGGTGAGGGCTGGCTAGGGGTCGCCCTGGAGGCACCTGTAGCCAGCTCTCATCCTCATTGAGCTGCTCCAAGGGTGAGGGCTGGCTAGGGGTCGCCCTGGAGGCACCTGTAGCCAGCTCTCATCCTCATTGAGCTGCTCCAAGGGTGAGGGCTGGCTAGGGGTCGCCCTGGAGGCACCTGTAGCCAGCTCTCATCCTCATTGAGCTGCTCCAAGCGTGAGGGCTGGCTAGGGGTCGCCCTGGAGGCACCTGTAGCCAGCTCTCATCCTCATTGAGCTGCTCCAAGGGTGAGGGCTGGCTAGGGGTCGCCCTGGAGTCACCTGTAGCCAGCTCTCATCCTCATTGAGCTGCTCCAAGGGTGAGGGCTGGCTAGGGGTCGCCCTGGAGGCACCTGTAGCCAGCTCTCATCCTCATTGAGCTGCTCCAAGGGTGAGGGCTGGCTAGGGGTCGCCCTGGAGGCACCTGTAGCCAGCTCTCATCCTCATTGAGCTGCTCCAAGGGTGAGGGCTGGCTAGGGGTCGCCCTGGAGGCACCTGTAGCCAGCTCTCATCCTCATTGAGCTGCTCCAAGGGTGAGGGCTGGCTAGGGGTCGCCCTGGAGGCACCTGTAGCCAGCTCTCATCCTCATTGAGCTGCTCCAAGGGTGAGGGCTGACTAGGGGTCGTCCTGGAGGCACCTGTAGCCAGCTCTCATCCTCATTGAGCTGCTCCAAGGGAGAGGGCTGGCTAGGGGTCGCCCTGGAGGCACCTGTAGCCAGCTCTCATCCTCATTGAGCTGCTCCAAGGGTGAGGGCTGGCTAGGGGTCGCCCTGGAGGCACCTGTAGCCAGCTCTCATCCTCATTGAGCTGCTCCAAGGGTGAGTGCTGGCTAGGGGTCGCCCTGGAGGCACCTGTAGCCAGCTCTCATCCTCATTGAGCTGCTCCAAGGGTGAGGGCTGGCTAGGGGTCGCCCTGGAGGCACCTGTAGCCAGCTCTCATCCTCATTGAGCTGCTCCAAGGGTGAGGGCTGGCTAGGGGTCGCCCTGGAGGCACCTGTAGCCAGCTCTCATCCTCATTGAGCTATTCCAAGGGTGAGGGCTGGCTACGTGTCGCCCTGGAGGCACTTGTAGCCAGCTCTCATCCTCATTGAGCGTGATAACGGACGCTGCGCTGAACGGCGGCGCATAGGAACGGGCGGTGAAATAAGCGCGCCAAAAAAAACTATAAAGTTTACGTTTTTTTTCCGTAATTCATCAGATGAGGGTGATAACGGACGCTGCGCTGAACGGCGGCGCGTAGGAACGGGCGGTGAAATAAGCGCGCCAAAAAAACTATAAAGTTTACGTTTTTTTTCCGTAATTCATCAGATGAGCATGATAACGGACGCTGCGCTGAATAGCGGCGCGTAGGAACGGGCGGTGAAATAAGCGCGCCAAAAAAACTATAAAGTTTACTTTTTTTTTCCGTAATTCATCAGATGAGCGTGATAACGGATGCTGTGCTGAACGGCGACACGTAGGAACGGGCGATGAAATAAGTGCGCCAAAAAAACGATAAAGTTTACGTTTTTTTTCTGTAATTTATCAGATCAGCGTGATAACGGACGCAGCCCTTAACGGCGGAGTCAGAGCGACTTTTTTTTGTTGTAGATTGAATTTTAAGTGCTTTTGCTATCATCAAACCTGTAGCCAGCTCTCATCCTCATTGAGCTATTCCAAGGGTGAGGGCTGGCTAAGGGTCTCCCTGGAGGCACCTGTAGCCAGCTCTCATCCTCATTGAGCTGCTCCAAGGGTGAGGGCTGGCTAGAAGTCGCCCTGGAGGCACCTGTAGCCAGCTCTCATCCTCATTGAGCTGCTCCAAGGGTGAGGGCTGACTAGGGGTCGCCCTGGAGGCACCTGTAGCCAGCTCTCATCCTCATTGAGCTGCTCCAAGGGTGAGGGCTGGCTAGGGGTCGCCCTGGAGGCACCTGTAGCCAGCTCTCATCCTCATTGAGCTGCTCCAAGGGTGAGGGCTGGCTAGGGGTCGCCCTGGAGGCACCTGTAGCCAGCTCTCATCCTCATTGAGCTGCTCCAAGGGTGAGGGCTGGCTAGGGGTCGCCCTGGAGGCACCTGTAGCCAGCTCTCATCCTCATTGAGCTGCTCCAAGGGTGAGGGCTGGCTAGGGGTCGCCCTGGAGGCACCTGTAGCCAGCTCTCATCCTCATTGAGCTGCTCCAAGGGTGAGGGCTGGCTAGGGGTCGCCCTGGAGGCACCTGTAGCCAGCTCTCATCCTCATTGAGCTGCTCCAAGGGTGAGGGCTGGCTAGGGGTCGCCCTGGAGGCACCTGTAGCCAGCTCTCATCCTCATTGAGCTGCTCCAAGGGTGAGGGCTGGCTAGGGGTCGCCCTGGAGGCACCTGTAGCCAGCTCTCATCCTCATTGAGCTGCTCCAAGGGTGAGGGCTGGCTAGGGGTCGCCCTGGAGGCACCTGTAGCCAGCTCTCATCCTCATTGAGCTATTCCAAGGGTGAGGGCTGGCTACGGGTATGCCCTGGAGGCACCTGTAGCCAGCTCTCATCCTCATTGAGCTATTCCAAGGGTGAGGGCTGGCTAGGGGTCGCCCTGGAGGCACCTGTAGCCAGCTCTCATCCTCATTGAGCTATTCCAAGGGTGAGGGCTGGCTACGTGTCGCCCTGGAGGCACCTGTAGCCAGCTCTCATCCTCATTGAGCTATTCCAAGGGTGAGGGCTGGCTAGGGGTCGCCCTGGAGGCACCTGTAGCCAGCTCTCATCCTCATTGAGCTATTCCAAGGGTGAGGGCTGGCTACGTGTCGCCCTGGAGGCACCTGTAGCCAGCTCTCATCCTCATTGAGCGTGATAACGGACGCTGCGCTGAACGGCGGAGCATAGGAACGGGCGGTGAAATAAGCGCGCCAAAAAAACTATAAAGTTTACGTTTTTTTTTCCGTAATTCATCAGATGAGGGTGATAACGGACGCTGCGCTGAACGGCGGCGCGTAGGAACGGGCGGTGAAATAAGTGCGCCAAAAAAACTATAAAATTTACGTTTTTTTTCCGTAATTCATCAGATGAGCGTGATAACGGAAGCTGAGCTGAACGGCGGCGCGTAGGAACGGGCGGTGAAATAAGCGCGCCAAAAAAGCTATAAAGTGTACGTTTTTTTTCCATAATTCATTAGATGAGCGTGATAACGGAAGCTGCGTTGAACGACGGCGCGTAGGAACGGGCGGTGAAATAAGCGCGCCAAAAAAACTATAAAGTTTACGTTTTTTTTCCGTAATTCATCAGATGAGCGTGATAACGGATGCTGCACTGAATGGCGGCGCGTAGGAACGGGCGGTGAAATAAGCGCGCCAAAAAAACTATAAAGTTTACGTTTTTTTTCCGTAATTCATCAGATGAGCGTGATAACGGAAGGTGCGCTGAACCGTGGCGCGTAGGAACGGGCGGTGAAATAAGCGCGCCAAAAAAACTATAAAGTTTACGTTTTTTTCCATAATTCATTAGATGAGCGCGATAACGGAAGCTGCGCTGAACGGCGGCGCGTAGGAAAAGGCAGTGAAATAAGCGCGCCAAAAAAGCTATAAAGTTTCCTTTTTTTTTCCGTAATTTATCAGATGAGCGTGATAACGGACGCAGCCCTTAACGGCGGCGTCAGAGCGACTTTTTTTTGTTGCAGATTGAATTTTAAGTGCTTTTGGTATCATCAAACCTGTAGCCAGCTCTCATCCTCATTGAGCTATTCCAAGGGTGAGGGCTGGCTAGGGGTCGCCCTGGAGGCACCTGTAGCCAGCTCTCATCCTCATTGAGCTATTCCAAGGGTGAGGGCTGGCTACGGGTCGTCCTGGAAGTACCTGTAGCCAGCTCTCATCAAGAAAAAGCTACGCCTACTAAGTTGCATTAACCAATCGGAGCAGATTCATGATTTACATTCAAATAAACCATCATTTTAGGAAAACTAAAAGGAGTTTTGGAGGGAAGTTTAATTTGATCCAGTGCTCAGGAGCAACAAGGGTGATTAGTGCACAAGAGAAGCTGTGACCTTAGCCAATTACAACCATGCCGCCCAAAAGAAGGTAAGTACACCTGGTGGGATAGTGAGTGGGAGGGAAATATGAATCTGCAGAGGTATGTGTTGCTTCTAGAAATACTCTTTCTGGACACCATTGCAGCATGCATTCTGGGGTACACTGAGACCATGGGAGTATTTGCAGAAGAGGTTAACATACAGCATGTATTGGGATCAGGTGCCTAACTATACTGCAGCATCATCTGAGCTTGTACTGGAATCAGGTGTATAAGTATACTTGTACTCATATAGCTTGTACTGGAATCAGGTGTATAAGTATACTTGTACTCATATAGCTTGTACTGGAATCAGGTGTATAAGTATGCTTGTACTCATATAGTTTGTACTGGAATCAGGTGCCTAATCTGATGTCCTCTCTGTGACCTCTGCAAACTTTTTAGCTTGGTTGTATTACTGTGGTGGGGGGAGGGGGAAGGATTGCGGTGTGAAAGTGTATTATAACATCATGTTAAGGCTTGCAATTGTTCAGGCTCAGTCACAGAAAGGGTTTATGTTTTTGGCGCGGTCTTTCTGTATCTTTCAAAGTTTGCAGTGTGAAAAGGCTTTAAACTGTATATGTACTTGCTCGCGCACTCGTTTTTTCTCCTTTTTGACTGATAAATGAGTGCCGGTCATGTGCAAAACTGTATACGCATTTGCATAGTCAATACCACATTAATTTTTTGCACGGTATCTTTGTCAATCTAAATAATTCTTGCAAAACCTCAGATTTGCGCAAGATCTAGGAACATGCATATGATAAAAAACCGCATGTGTTATGTGCACAATATTGCCACAATTTGTGTAGTATGCTATAAAAGTGCATTAACTTGTGCTAAACAATTGCTCCTTAAAAAATTGTGTACGTTTGTCCGTTTTTGTGACCAAAAATGAGGGCTGGCTATTGGTGGTCAAAATACACTCTAGAGCCAGCCCTCATCTTTTTAAAAAAATCTATGGCAATGATGAGACGTGCCTTTTCTCATGAGCTGTGTATTTGTTGTAAAAAAAAAATCAGATTTTTGAAATCCAGTTATCCTGCTGAAACATAAAAAATGCTGGTTGATATTAGTGGGTGGAAAAGCTAGATTCTCACTGATATTGTTCCTGATTTTCCATTTTTCTTTTTTACAGCGGCTTCAGGATGCTGAAGACATGTCCACTATGTTACAAAGCATTTACTCAACTGCCACAGCACCTTACACGACAATGCCTTAGATGCTGTACACAAGAGGAGAAGGATGCGCTAGTGAAAGAATCTAGAAACTCACTGATAGCAATTGCAACAAAAGGAACATATATCCCTTATGACAAGATTCCAGAGATCACTACAAAGGACGATCTTATCTCCTTCCTGGAGGACAGAGGGTTTATAGTACCCGAGAAACCAACTATGGCCAGGTATGCCCCACTAGCATCTTATTCTTTGAATACTGATGTTCATACTTGTGTAAGCTTTATAGATTTGCATATATGTTCTGAACTATGCCAAATAATCACGTGTATTTTATATTTACAGGATTGTTGAAGATGAGGGGGCATCACCTGTGCAGGAGGAGCTGACAGCCAGTGAGCAAGAGCTGCCTAATGAGGAGGAAGTGCTGCCTGTTGAGGAGGAAATGTCTACAGTCATCGAGGAGGAGTCGCCCGTCCCAGAGGAAGAGCCGCCCGTCCCAGAGGAAGAGCCGCCCGTCCCAGAGGAAGAGCTGTCCGTCACAGAGGAAGAGCCGTCCGTCACAGAGGAAGAGCCGCCCGTCACAGTGGAAGAGCCGCCCGTCCCAGAGGAAGAGCCGCCCGTCCCAGAGGAAGAGCCGTCCGTCACAGAGGAAGAGCCGTCCGTCACAGTGGAAGAGCCGTCCGTCCCAGAGGAAGAGCCGCCCGTCACAGTGGAAGAGCCGCCCGTCCCAGAGGAAGAGCTGCCCGTCCCAGAGGAAGAGCCGCCCGTCCCAGAGGAAGAGCCGCCCGTCCCAGAGGAAGAGCCGCCCGTCCCAGAGGAAGAGCCGCCCGTCCCAGAGGAAGAGCCGTCCGTCACAGAGGAAGAGCCGTCCGTCACAGAGGAAGAGCCGCCCGTCACAGTGGAAGAGCCGTCCGTCACAGAGGAAGAGCCGCCCGTCCCAGAGGATTATGATGTCTACAGGTCAGTGTAAATTTATACAAGGAATTTACTTTAATCCCTTGCTCAAACATTGCCTTGGCCTCAGCACATCCTGGCTTTTAGGCCACTTTAAAAAATTGTCAACACTGCTGGCCTACTCAAGATTGTACTTCACGTTATTACTAAGGATTTTTATAATTTACAGGACTGTTGAAGATGAGAAGCCATCTACATCAACTGGCACATCGGCACGCCGAGCCATATCAAATCCTGAATTGGTGCATCTTTCAGCTGCAGAAGACTATACATCCTCTGAAACATCCGACAGTGAAGCCGATCAACAACCAGAGACCAGAGAAAGAGAGGAAAATACCAGCCAAACAGATGAAGACAGGCCGAGGTCAGTTAGTGTGTGTAACATTCTCACTCATCATGCTTTCATATATATATACATATCTATATATATCTATCTATATATATCTATATATATATATCTATATATATATATATTTATATATATATATATATTGAGCAAAAAAACAATACAAATAATGTTTAACTGGGACAATTAATAGCATATCCCACAACTTTACAGCCCTTACAAAGTAATTTTTTCTCCTATTTTAGGCAATAGATTTCCCTTCCATTGCAGCCATAAAACAGGATGCCAAAAAAGTGCCCTACACACAGACAGCTCTGTGGGGCACACAGCTTTGGCGGGGCATACTAAAATGCACTGCCATTACGATTTTCATCTGTGGGCCAGTAGAGGATGATGTACTAGCTTTACCCACAGATGAACTTCAGAACACGCAGTGTTCAGCAGTGGATGCTGCGTATAAAGGGCAGGCAGCCAGCAAAGTGCTGCTGCCAGTCAGAGCACTGGGGTCCACAGAAATCGGGCCTGGGGACACAGAAATGTTTACCACCCCTGACAACGGTGAGTGGAACCCCCAGCTGTCAAGGTCCCCGACATTTCCCCAGATTCTTCCACTGGGTGAGGGCCCCATGAATGCGTCGTTACAGGGAACCCTGGACTCACAGGCCCCATAGCGGCTGCATAGTCTACTGCCATTGGCAGGACGTCACTATATATATGCTGTATATGCTTACACAGTATTTTTCTCAAAGTTCTAATTTGTTTCTACTCTGACCTGTTGTTCTTTCTTCCAAATTTGTAGGATGACAAGCCAGAAATGGACTGTTGACAAGAGGATCAAAATGAAAGATGCAGGTTATTATGATCACCATTCTCTGTCTCATCCAATATTAAACGGTTTTTCCTCTTATTTGCAGAACCATTGCAAGCTGGAAAGATACAAACAAATTGTTGAAAATGTGTCAAGGTTTTTATACTTTATGAACAAACGCCGTGTGAGCCTCAACTTTGCGACAAAGATTGAAAACGCCCATTTATTTTTCAAAAACCTTCAAGATCTCGGTCTGTGCAACCAAACTGTCACCAACTACATTAAGAATGTCCGGAAATTTGTACATTATCAACTATTTGCAACCAATTTACGCGATAAAAATGAAAAACTCTTCAAGGCAATGAAGTATTTCCAGTATGTGACTGCGGATATTCAGAAGAAATTTTCCAAGGGAGTTGCAAAAGAAGTTGTCAGCAAAAGGTATGTCAGCTAATTTTTATCCTTTCAGATGTATGCACAATTATTATTTTTTCTCTTTTCTCTCTCCCGCCAGGATTTTTCATACATGACTTAAAAATAGGCCTCACCTATCAGTCACATTTATTAATCTTTCTCTTAGGTACCTGGAGTTGCATAAATTGGACAAAACACCTCAGCAATGCCAGGAGATCCTGACCGTTGCAAAGCCAGCTTTCCTGCAAGCCATCGAGGATGTCCAAGGAGGATCCCGAAATGAAGTGCATCAGTTGGAGATTCTCTATTACCTTGAGGCCTTAATCATACTAAAACACTTACAAAGACCAGGAGTTGTCAGAAACATGACGGTAAGTAACAACCTACTCATTATCCTGATTTAAAGCCACATGTCTATCTAACTTTCCCATGTCTTGACTCACAGGTTTCTGAGTGGACAGAGAGGATGCGTCACATCTATCAAAATGAACAGCTAATAATTGTCGGAGTTAAATCCCATAAGACTGCTGCCCACCAAGTAGCCTGTTTTGTGCTTACTGAAGAAGAAGAAAAGGTAAGATGTTCCTGTCACTACGATGGCACCCACATTAGAGAGGGATCTGTTAGTTGTCATGACTTCAACCCGTAGGATTAGTGGCATTCTGTCCCTTTTAGTAGATCCTCCCTTTAACCAGATTTTACAGGACAACTTGGTGCTACATCCTCATGCAGGTGTGTTGGGAGTCTTTCCCTTATTTCCCTGCAGTATCCAGGATGCTAAACCATAGTATCGGTGTCCAGAATAGTGCATTTTCTTAACAATAATGCTTGTTGCAGCAGCATCCAGAATGCATTATCAGTAGGAACAGATATGCTCTCCCTTATCACAGATGTTCTGCACTTTAAATGAATGGTGGGCAGTTTATAGTCTGACATATGTTTGGTGTGAGGTGACTTTTCTATATATTTAGATTGTGTGGTTCCTATCATGCTCTGAAATCCAACTGAGGCGGAGGAGAGATACTGCCCTTTTAGTCTGTAGGTTTCGCTCTCCTGGTTAGGCACATCCCTCCCTCACGTTGGTGCGGTCATTGACTCCAGTAATTAATTTAGTCTATTTCAAATTTTCTTATCTTAATATTGAAGGGCCCAACTCAATTTTTATTAAGTGGTTTACTGTTTTTTGTTTTGTTTATTTACAGTGGTTTAACATCTACTTTAAAAAAGTGAGACGGGTGCTGGCCAAAAAAGACAGTCCAGATAAATTCTTCTTATCGACTACAGGAAAACAGATATATAATGTATCCACCGACCTTCATCGCTACCAGAAGAAGTAAGTCTTAAAAGTTAAAAATCCTACATATTAGATGTTGTGCCATGTATTTATGATCTACTCTATTGCTATCTAGGTACAAACTTAAATCCATCTCTAGTCAGGTGGCAAGAAAAACTTGTGAAACATGGACCGTGTCACATTTAACAGAGACACAGAGGTATCTTTTCTCCAAATATCTCAGTCATTCCAACATGACAGCAGAGAGGAATTACAGAGAAAAAACGTTAGGAGACCTCTGCCAAGCATACACACTGGTCTTGGCAGCAGGGAAATCATCGGAAAATCAACCTCAACCCAGCAGCTCAAGGTAATTTATTGCAAAGCAGTTATGATCTATTTCACCAAATTGTTGATAAAATGTAATATTCTGTTTTCTATCTCCCCTAAAGAGAAGCAGAAGAGAGCAATGGAGAAGAGGAGCAAATGGTCCAGCAAGCTGAAGACTACAGTGCCCAGGGTGAAACAGAGGACCTCGGTGTGTCAAATTTAAATACTAAGACTCAAAGGTGGGTATATTATTAAATCAAGCAAGCTAGTAGGAGTTGGCAAACTGTACATAGCTTGTGATGTTATGGACAATGACTTGTTCTTCTGAGCATCCTCAGCACCTATACCCAGGCAAAGTGCTCTCAGTAGCGGCCACTTGTAGACAGTATGCGGAAGGGTATATTACAGGCGTTTATTGATGATATCTCCATCGCAGAACAAACCTCGATGCCTAAACTTTTAGGATTGATAGAAGATATCCTTATACCACTCTAAGTGCCCAGAAAATGTAATGTTATTATTTATATCAGGCGGAGAGCACCAATCGAACCTAGGGTCACAACAAGGTCCATGAAGACAGGGATGCAGTTGAGGAAAAGGAAACACCCAGGGTAATTGGTCAATATACTCATTCACATTGTCCTTGAACAATAAACATTTCGGTTTTAACATATGTATTCCCCTTCTTTCCTTTAAAGAGATTAAGAAGACGGCAGTGATCAGCTCCCAAGAAAGAATGAGGCGTTTCGGAGACTAAAGTTCCGGTCTTATTAAAGTTTCTGAATTCATGTTTTATTTGTTTCTTTTCTATTCTAGGTTGTTCTACAATTCCAGGTGAACGGGGCCCTCGAAGCAATGGGAGAAGATTTTCTTTATTATAAACATTTGTACTGTTTGTATTAGTGTTAAAGGGATTCTGTCACCAGGTTTTAGCCATCTCATCTGAGCGCACCATAATGTGGACACAGACATCTTTATTCCAGTGATATATCACTTACTAGGCTGCTCAGTGTAGTTTGCATTAAAACACTGTTAAATCATCTGGAGATTATCATTAGAGCACTACTCCAGTAGTCCAGTCATACTTGGGAGCTGCCAAATCTGCAACAGAGAAAACAGTAATTTTATCAAAATGACAGCAAGGAGCTCAGTAAGTGAAACATTGCTGGATCAGGATTTCTATCTCTACATTATGCTGCTGTCCGATGGGATGTCAAAAACCTGGTGACAGAGTCCTTTTAATAACTATTTTAAAGATAAATATAAAGTGGAAGTCCTATGGCTATGATGAAACAATTCTGACAACTGTTCAAATGGCACAATCATTTACTACCGTCAGGTTTCTGAGCCGTTTAGTCTAATGCTTTGTCAGTATTACTAGAATCCATAATAATTTAAAGGTCAGGTAGCCATAAAAGTGCTCCTGCCAGTCAGAGCAGTGCAGTCCCTGGAAATCAGGCCTAGGGAAGCAGAATATATTACCATCCCTAACAACGGTAAGCATGACCCCCAGCTGTCCAGCAACCCGACATGTAGAACTGCCTATAAAAATGACCATTTGTCCAGTCAGTGCATCACTCTCTGGTGCCCTTTTACACTGGCACACTGCTTTCTGTCTCTCTCTCTTTCTCTCTCTCCAGTGCAATGCTCTCTGGTGCTCTTTCACTCTCTTTCCAGTGCACCACTCTCTGATGTGTTCTCTTTCTCCCTACTGCACCGCTCTCTGGCACTCCTCTGTCTTTATAGTGCAGTGCTCTCTTTTGTGCTCTCTCAGTCTCCAGTGCATCACTGGCGCTCACTTTTGATCTCTCCCCATTGCACCACTCTCTCGCATGCTCTCTCTCTGGTGCTTTCTTTCCATCCAAAGTGCCTTTTTTTGTCTCTGTGCCTTCACGAGCCTCTCAATCTCTGTCTTTGCCCATCTGTGGCTCTCTATCGGTCTCTGTGCCTCTCTGTCCCTCCCTGTGCTTCTATTTACCTTTTGCATCCCTCTATGTGCCTACCTTTGCCCCTTTGCTCCCCTCTTTGCCTCTATGTGCCTCTCAATGACTCTCTCTCATGCACACCTCTTCCTGTAGGTCAAAGGTAAGAAGCACTACTCAAGTTGCAGCAGAGAAGATTAATTGGTGAGTAACCACAAAGCTACACAGTGTCTAACACTTGTGTATTTTTTAAGAATCTTGTTCCTGTAGGATGCTTCCTGAACATTAAAGTGAATTGTCAGGAAACATCTTTAAGCTACAGGATCCTTGAAAAATATGCAAGTTTTTATTGGATGATTTGTCAGGCTATCAACAATCACACAGGGCCACAGGCCCGTCAACAGGGCAATAGCCCACTCCACAAGGCCAATGACCCTTTGCAAAGGGCCAGAGGTCCCTTTCCGCAGTGCCATAGGCATTTCCACAGGGCCATAACCCACTCCAGCTCTCTCCACAGGGCAACAGGCCCATTTGAAGGGCCACAGATCCCTCTTCAGGGTCACAGGCCTTTCCACAGGGCCGCACCCACCTTCAGCTCTCTCCACAGGGCCATAGGCCCTTTCCTCAGGGCCACAAGCCCCTCCAGCTCTCTCCACAGGGCAACAGACCACTATACAGGGTCACAGGCCTTTCCACAGGGCCAAAAGCCCCTTCAGCTCTCTCCACAGGACCACAGGCTCCTACCGGGCCACAGGCCTTTACACAGTGCCACAAGCCCCTCCAGCTCTTTCCACAGGCAATCATGTTGCATGTTGTTTACTGCAAAAGACTTCATAGGCCCCAATCTTACTCCAGAGCCTTCCACAGGCCCCTCCAGCCCACTCCACATGGCCTTTTTTAGCAGAGCAAAACTCCCTCCAGCTCTCTTTACATCACTACATGCCCCTCTACGGGCAAACAACCCCTTCAACTCTCTCCACAGTACCATAGGCTCCTTCTGCCGGGCCACAAGCATTTCCACAGGGCCACAATCCCCTCCAACTCTTCTCCACAGGACAACAAGCTCTCATTACAGGGCCATAGCTCCCCTCCACAGGGCCAAATGCACTTTCTGCATGGACACAGCCCCATTTAGCTCTCTCCACAGAGACACAAGGCCCGTCTGCAGAGCACAAGCCCCCTCTTCAAGGCCAAAAGGCCTTTCTACATGGCCATAGTCATTTCCATAGGGCACGAGCCCCTCCAGCTCTCTCCACAGGGCAACGGACCCCTATACAGGGTCACAGGCCTTTCCACAGGGCGACAACACCTTCAGCTCTCTCCACATGACCACAGGCTCCTACTGGGCCACAGGCCTTTCCACAGTGCCACAAGCCCCTCCAGCTCTCTCCACAGGCAATCATGTTGCATGTTGTTTACTGCAGAGGACTTCATAGGCCCAAATCTTACTCCAGAGCCTTCCACAGGCCCCTCCAGCCCACTCCACATGGCCTTTTCCTCAGGCCATAACTCCCTCCAGCTCTCTTTACATCGCCACATGCCCCTCTGCGGGGCCACAGACCCCTATACAGCGTCACATGCCTTTCCACAGGGCCTCAACCCCTTCAGCTCTCTCCACAGGACCGCTGCCTCCTTCTGCCAGGCTACAAGCCTTTCCACAGGGCCACAATCCCCTCCAACTCTTCTCCGCAGGACAACAAGCTCTCTTTACCGGGCCATAGCTCCCCTCCACATGCACTTTCTGCATGGACACAGCCCCCTTTAGCTCTCTCCACAGAGACACAAGGCCCGTCTGCAGGGCACAAGCCCCCTCTTCAAGGCCAAAAGGCCTTTCTACATGGCCATAGTCATTTCCATAGGGCACGAGCCCCTCCAGCTCTCTCCACAGGGCAACGGACCCCTATACAGGGTCACAGGCCTTTCCACAGGGCCACAACACCTTCAGCTCTCTCCACAGGACCACAGGCTCCTACTGGGCCACAGGCCTTTCTACAGTGCCACAAGCCCCTCCAGCTCTCTCCACAGGCAATCATGTTGCATATTGTTTACTGCAAAGGACTTCATAGGCCCAAATCTTACTCCAGAGCCTTCCACAGGCCTTTCCAGCCCGCTCCACATGGCCTTTTCCTCAGGCCACAACTCCCTCCAGCTCTCTTTACATCGCTACATGCCCCTCTGCGGGGCCACAGACCCCTATACAGGGTCACAGGCCTTTCCACAGGGCCTCAACCCCTTCAGCTGTCTCCACAGGACCACAGGCTTTTCCACAGCCCACAACTCCTTCCACCTCTCACCACAGGGCCACAGCCCCTTCCACAAGGCCAAAGGGCCTATCCATAGGGCCACAGACCTTTCCACATGGCCACAACACCCTCCAGCTCTCTCCACAGGACAAGAAGCTCTCTTTACAGGGCCATAGCTCACCTCCACAGGGCCAAATGCACTTTCCACACGGCCACAACTCCCAACAGCCCTCTCCACAGAGTCACAGGGCCCGTCTACAGGGCACAAGCCCCCTCTTCAAAGCCAAAAGGCCTTTCTGCATGGCCATAGTCATTTCCATAGGGCACGAGCCCCTCCAGCTCTCTCCACAGGGCAACGGACCGCTATACAGGGTCACAGGCCTTTCCACAGGGCCACAACACCTTCAGCTCTCTCCACAGGACCACAGGCTCCTACCCGGCCACAGGCTTTTACACAGTGCTACAAGTCCCTCTAGCTCTCTCCACAGGCAATCATGTTGCATGTTGTTTACCGAAAAATGGACTTCATAGGCCCAAATCTTACTTCAGACCCTTCCACAGGCCCCTCCAGCCCGCTCCACATGGCCTTTTCCGCAGGCCACAACTCCCTCCAGCTCTCTTTACATCGCCACATGCCCCTCTGCGGGGCCACAGACCCCTATACAGGGTCACAGGCCTTTCCACAGGGCCTCAACCCCTTCAGCTCTCTCCACAGGACCACTGGCTCCTTCTGCCGGGCCACAAGCATTTCCACAGGGCCACAATCCCCTCGAACTCTTCTCCACAGGACAACAAGCTCTCTTTACAGGGCCATAGCTCCCCTCCACAGGGCCAAATGCACTTTCTGCACGGCCACAGCCCCCTTTAGCTCTCTCCACAGAGACACAGGGCCCATCTGCAGGACACAAGCCCCCTCTTCAAGGCCAAAGGGCCTTTCTACATGGCCATAGTCATTTCCATAGGGCACAAGCCCCTCCAGCTCTCTCCACAGGGCAACGGACCCCTATACAGGGTCACAGGCCTTTCCACAGGGCCACAACACCTTCAGCTCTCTCCACAGGACCACAGGCTACTACCGGGCCACAGGTCTTTCCACAGTGCCACAAGCACCATCCAGCTCTCTCCACAGGCAATCATGTTGCACTTTTGCAACAAGAGTCAATTTTTGTTGCAGTTCGGCAACATTGGAGTCAACCCTGTTGCAAATCGGACACGAAGCTTGAAAATTTAGATGTTTACTGCAAAGGACTTCATAGGCCCCCATCTTACTCCAGAGCCTTCCACAGGCCCCTCCAGCACGCTCTACATGGCCTTTTCCACAGGCCACAACTCCATCCAGCTCTCTTTACATCGCCACATGCCCCTCTGCGGGGCAACAGACCCCTATACAGGGTCACAGGCCTCTCCACAGGGCCTCAACCCCTTCAGCTCTCTCCACAGGACCACTGGCTCCTTCTGCTGGGCCACAAGCCTTTCCACAGGGCCACAATCCCCTCCAATTCCACAGGACAACAGGCTCTCTTTACAGGGCCATAGCTCCCCTCCACAGGGCCAAATGCACTTTCCACATTGCCACAACCCCCTCCAGCTCTCTACACAGAGTCATGGGGCCCGTCTGCAGGGCACAAGCCCCTTCATCAAGGCCAAGGGGCCTTTCTACAGGGCCACTGGCCTTTAAATAGTGCCACAACCTCCTCTGGCTCTCTCAAGAGGGCCACAGGCTCCTTCTACAGGGCAAGGGCCCCCTCCACAAGGCCAAAGGCCCTTTGCAAAGGGCCATAGGTCCATTCCACAGGGCCATAGTCATTTCCATAGGGCCATAACCCCCCTCAAGCTCTCTCCACAGAACCGCAGGCTCCTTCTACAGGTTTACAGGCATATACACAGGGCCACATCCGCCTTCACCTCTCTCCACAAGGCGACAGGGCCCTTTCACTGTGTCATAGGCCTTTCCATAAGGCCACAACCCCCTCTGTCTCTCTCAAAAAGGACAGAGGCTCCCTTTACAAGGCAACAGCCCCCTCCACAAGGCCAAAGGCCTTTTTCAAAGGGCCACAGGTCCCTTTCGCAGGGCCATAGGCATTTCCCCAAGGCAATAACCCCCTCCAGCTCTCTCCACAGGACCACAGGCTCCTTCTACAAGACTACAACCCCTTTGAGCTCTTTCATCAGGGCCACAGCCTCCTCCGCCCCCCTTTAATCAGTTAAAAGGGCTCAATTGAGTGACCACAACACCTTCAGCTCTCTCCACAGGACCACAGGCTCCTACTGAGCCACAGGACTTTCCACAGTGCCACAAGCCCCTCTAGCTCTCTCCACAGGCAATCATGTTGCATGTTTTTTACTGCAAAGGACTTCATAGGCCCAAATCTTACTCCAGAGCCTTCCACAGGCCCCTCCAGCCGGCTCCACATGGCCTTTTCCTCAGGCCACAACTCCCTCCAGCTCTCTTTACATCGCCACATGCCCCTCTGCGGGGCCACAGACCCCTATACAGGGTCACTGGCCTTTCCACACTGCCTCAACCCCTTCAGCTCTCTCCACAGGACCACAGGCTTTTCCACAGCCCACAACTCCTTCCAGCTCTCACCACAGGGCCACAGCCCCTTCCACAAGGCTAAAGGGCCTATCCATAGGGCCACAGACCTTTCCACAGGGCCACAACACGCTCCAGCTCTCTCCACAGGAAAAGAAGCTCTCTTTACAGGGCCATAGCTCACCTCCACAGGGCCAAATGCACTTTCCACACGGCCACAACTCCCAACAGCTCTCTCCACAGAGTCACAAGGCCCGTCTGCAGGGCACAAGCCCCCTCTTCAAGGCCAAAAGGCCTTTCTACATGGCCATAGTCATTTCCATAGGGCACGAGCCCCGCCAGCTCTCTCCACAGGGCAACGGACCCCTATACAGGGTCACAGGCCTTTCCCCAGGGCCACAATCCCCTCCAACTCTTCTCCACACGACAACAAGCTCTCTTTACCGGGCCATAGCTCCCCTCCACAGGGCCAAATGCACTTTCTGCATGGCCACAGCCCCCTTTAGCTCTCTCCACAGAGACACAAGGCCCGTCTGCAGGGCACAAGCCCCCTCTTCAAGGCCAAAAGGCCTTTCTACATGGCCATAGTCATTTCCATAGGGCACAAGCCCCTCCAGCTTTCTCCACAGGGCAACGGACCCCTATACAGGGTCACAGGCCTTTCCACAGGGCCACAACACTTTCAGCTCTCTCCACAGGACCACAGGCTCCTACTGGGCCACTGGCCTTTCCACGGTGCCACAAGCCCCTCCAGCTCTCTCCACAGGCAATCATGTTGCATGTTGTTTACTGCAAAGGACTTCAAAGGCCCAAATCTTACTCCAGAGCCTTCCACAGGCCTTTCCAGCCCACTCCACATGGCCTTTTCCTCAGGCCACAACTCCCTCCAGCTCTCTTTACATCGCCACATGCACCCTCTGCGGGGCCACAGACCCCAGGAGACAAGGAGGGGGCCGTAGGAGGGCAACAACCCAGCAGCAGTACCGCTACCTCCGCCTTTGTGCAAGGAGGAACAGGGGGAGCACTGACAGAGCCCTGCAAAATGACCTCCAGCAGGCCACAAATGTTCATGTGTCTGCACAAACGGTTAGAAACCGACTCCATGAGGGTGGTATGAAGGCCCGACGTCCACAGATGGGGGTTGTGATCACATCCCAACATTGTGCAGGACGCTTGGCATTTGCCACAGAACACCAGGATTGGCAAAGTCGCCACTGGCGCCCTGTGCTCTTCACAGATGAAAGCAGGTTCACACTGAGCACATGTGACAGACATGACAGAGTCTGGAGACGCCGCGGAGAGCGATCTGCTGCCTGCAACATCCTTCAGCATGACCGGTTTGGCAGTGGGTCAGTAATGGTGTGGAGTGGCATTTCTTTGGAGGGCCGCACAGCCCTCCATGTGCTCGCCAGACGTAGCCTGACTGCCATTAGGTACCGAGATGAGATCCTCAGACCCCTTGTGAGACCATATGCTGGTGCGGTTGGCCCTGGGTTCCTCCTAATGCAGGACAATGCCAGACCTCATGTGGCTGGAGTGTGTCAGCAGTTCCTGCAAGATGAAGGCATTGAAGCTATGGACTGTCCCACCCGTTCCCCAGACCTGAATCCGATTGAGCACATCTGGGACATCATGTCTCGCTCCATCCACCAACGTCACGTTGCACCATAGACTTTCCAGAAGTTGGCGGATGATTTAGTCCAGGTCTGGGAGGAGATCCCACAGGAGACCACCTCATCAGGAGCATGCCCAGGCGTTGTAGGGAGGTCATACAGGCACGTGGAGGCCGCACACAATACTGAACCTCATTTTGACTTGTTTTAAGGACATTACATCAAAGTTGGATCAGCCTGTAGTGTGTTTTTCCACTTTAATTTTGGGGGTGGCTCCAAATCCAGGCCTCCATTAGTTAATAAATTTGATTTCCATTGATGATTTTTATGTGATTTTGTTGTCAGCACATTCAGCTTTGTACAGAACAAAGTATTCAATGAGAATATTTCATTCATTCAGATCTAGGATGTGTTATTTGAGTGTTCCCTTTATTTTTTTGAGCAGTGTATGTATATGTGTGTGTATATATATAATTTTTTTAAATTTTTTTCAATACATATTTCACTTTGGAGCTGACATAAGTCATGGACATGGGCTCTGTATCATGATATGTCTCCAATTTAGTAAATCTAGATCATGAAAGTAACTCTGTGACCTGCCATGTTGTCACCCTGAGTAATATGCTATAGGTATCATTACTGAGTCATATAGTGATGAAGTGATTGACAGTTGCTCCTGCTTTCTATCGAGCGTCTCTCCTGCTCTCTCTCTCGAGCGTCTCTCCTGCTCTCTCTCTCGAGCATCTCTCCTGCTCTCTCTCGAGCGTCTCTACTGCTCTCTCTCTCTAGCTTCTCTCCTGCTCTTTCTCTCGAGCGTCTCTCCTGCTCTCTCTCTCTCGAGCGTCTCTCCTGCTCTCTCTCTCGAGCGTCTCTCCTGCTCTCTCTCTCGAGCGTCTCTCCTGCTCTCTCTCTCGAGCGTCTCTCCTGCTCTCTCTCTCGAGCGTCTCTCCTGCTCTCTCTCTCTCGAGCGTCTCTCCTGCTCTCTCTCGAGTGTCTCTCCTGCTCTCTCTCTCGAGCGTCTCTCCTGCTCTCTCTCTCGAGCGTCTCTCCTGCTCTCTCTCGAGCGTCTCTCCTGCTCTCTCTCTCGAGCTTCTCTCCTGCTCTCTCTCTCGAGCTTCTCTCCTGCTCTTTCTCTCAAGCGTCTCTCTCTCTCTTGCATCTCTCCTGCTCTCTCTCGAGCGTCTCTCCTGCTCTCTCTCTCGAGCGTCTCTCCTGCTCTCTCTCTCGAGCTTCTCTCCTGCTCAATCTCTCGAGCGTCTCTCTCTCTCTCGAGCGTCTCTCCTGCTCTCTCTCTCGAGCGTCTCTCCTGCTCTCTCTCTCTCGAGCGTCTCTCTCTCTCTAGCGTCTCTCCTGCTCTCTCTCTCTCGAGCATCTCTCCTGCTCTCTCTCTCTCGAGCGTCTCTCCTGCTCTCTCTCTCGAGCGTCTCTCCTGCTCTCTCTCGAGCGTCTCTCCTGCTCTCTCTCTCGAGCTTCTCTCCTGCTCTCTCTCTCGAGCTTCTCTCCTGCTCTTTCTCTCAAGCGTCTCTCTCTCTCTTGCATCTCTCCTGCTCTCTCTCTCTCGAGCGTCTCTCCTGCTCTCTCTCGAGCGTCTCTCCTGCTCTCTCTCTCGAGCTTCTCTCCTGCTCAATCTCTCGAGCGTCTCTCTCTCTCTCGAGCGTCTCTCCTGCTCTCTCTCTCGAGCGTCTCTCCTGCTCTCTCTCTCTCGAGCGTCTCTCTCTCTCTAGCGTCTCTCCTGCTCTCTCTCTCTCGAGCATCTCTCCTGCTCTCTCTCTCTCGAGCGCCTCTCCTGCTCTCTCTCTCGAGCGTCTCTCCTGCTCTCTCTCTCTCTCGAGCGTCTCTCCTGCTCTCTCTCTCTCTCGAGCGTCTCTCCTGCTCTCTCTCTCGAGCGCCTCATCTGCTCTCTCTCTCGAGCGTCTCTCCTGCTCTCTCTCTCGAGCGTCTCTCCTGCTCTCTCTCTCGAACGTTTCTCCTGCTCTCTCTCTCGAGCGTCTCTCCTGCTCTCTCTCTCTCGAGCGTCTCTCCTGCTCTCTCTCTCTCGAGCGTCTCTCCTGCTCTTTCTCTCGAGCGTCTCTCCTGCGCTCTCTCTCTCAAGCGTCTCTCCTGCTCTCTCTCTCTCGAGCGTCTCTCCTGCTCTCTCTCTCTCGAGCGTCTCTCCTGCTCTCTCTCTCGAGCGTCTCTCCTGCTCTCTCTCGAGCGTCTCTCCTGCTCTCTCTCTCGAGCGTCTCTCCTGCTCTCTCTCTCTCGAGCGTCTTTCTAGCGTCTCTTCTGCTCTCTCTCTCGAGCGTCTCTCCTGCTCTCTCTCGAGCGTCTCTCCTGCTCTCTCTCTCTCGAGCGTCTCTCCTGCTCTCTCTCTCTCGAGCGTCTCTCCTGCTCTCTCTCTCTAGCGTCCCTCCTGCTCTCTCTCGAGCGTCTCTCCTGCTCTCTCTCTCGAGCGTCTCTCCTGCTCTCTCTATCGAGCGTCTCTCCTGATCTTGAGCGTCTCTCCTGCTCTCTCTCTCTCTCGAGCGTCTCTCCTGCTCTCTCTCTCTCGAGCGTCTTTCTAGCGTCTCTCCTGCTCTCTCTCTCGAGCGTCTCTCCTGCTCTCTCTCTTTCGAGCGTCTCTCCTGCTCTCTCTCTCGAGCGTCTCTCCTGCTCTCTCTCTTGAGCGTCTCTCCTGCTCTCTCTCTCTCTCGAGCGTCTCTCCTGATCTCGAGCATCTCTCCTGCTCTCTCTCTCTCTCGAGCGTCTTTCTAGCGTCTCTCCTGCTCTCTCTCTCTCGAGCGTCTTTCTAACGTCTCTCCTGCTCTCTCCAGCCCTTGTCTGCTTGATCGCTGATACTGCCATACTTTGTGGTCTGTATACACTGTGTTCCAAATTATTATGCAAATATTATTTTCTCAGATTTTCCCAAATTACCTATATGAATTGCAGTCATTGTAATTTTCCAGTCAATAACTATTAGAGTACAATTGAAAGGTTTTTGTACAAACTGCCTATGATAACAGTATATTTAAAAAAATAAAACACTCAAACTGCACTCAAAATGCATGTTCCAAATTATTATGCACAGCAGAGTTTTCAACCTTTTAATTTTAATAAAGAACAAAAAAATGGTCTTTTTTGAAATTATAAGCATTAGCAGGTTATTACACACTGAAATCAAACAGTTTTCAACTCAAAACTTTATTCTAGGTGATGTTACATTTGCACATAGGACCGCTTGTTCGAAAGGAGCTTCTGAACTCTCTCGTCCATTGAATTTGTCAGGTTTTGGATGGTTTCTGCTTCAATTGTTTTGCATGAGGACAGAATACCCTCCCAGAGCTGTTGCTTAGATGTGAACTGCCTCCCGCCATCATAGACACTCCTTTTGATGATGCTCCAGAGGTTCTCAATGGGGTTGAGGTCAGGGGAGCATGGGGGCCACACCATAAGTTTGTCCCCTTTTATGCCCATAGCAGCCAGAGATGCAGATGTGTTATGTGCAGCATGAGACGGGGCATTATCATGCATGAAAATGATCTTGCTGCGGAATGCACGGTTCTTCTTCTTGAACCATGGAAGCAAGTGCTGTTTGAGAAACTCAACATACATTATGGAGTTCATCTTTACCCCTTCAGGGATCCTAAAAGGGCCGACAATCTCTCTCCCCATGATTCCAGCCCAAAACATTACTCCACCTCCTCCTTGTTGGCGCTGTAGCCGTGTTTGCATGGGGTGTCCATCAACCAGCCATCCTCCACTCCATCCATCTGGACCATCAAGATCATTTCATGCATGATAATGCACCGTCTCATGATGCACATAACACATCTGCATCTCTGGCTGCTATGGGCATAAAAGGGGACAAACTTATGGTGTGGCCCCCATGCTCCCCTGACCTCAACCCCATTCAGAACCTCTGGAGCATCATCAAAAGGAGTGTCTATGATGGCGGGAGGCAGTTCACATCTAAGCAACAGCTCTGGGAGGGTATTCTGTCCTCATGCACAACAATTAAAGCAGAAACCATCCAAAACCTGACAAATTCAATGGACGAGAGAGTTCAGAAGCTCCTTTCGAACAAGGGGTCCTATGTGCAAATGTAACATCACCTAGAATAAAGTTTTGAGTTGAAAACTGTTTGATTTCAGTGTGTAATAACCTGCTAATGCTTAGAATTTCAAAAATGACCATTTTTTTGTTCTTTATTAAAATGAAAAGGTTGAAAACTCTGCTGTGCATAATAATTTGGAACATGCATTTTGAGTGCAGTTTGAGTTTTTTATTTTTTAAAAAATATACTGTTATCATAGGCAGTTTGTACAAAAACCGTTCAATTGTACTCTAATAGTTATTGACTGGAAAATTACAATGACTGCAATTCATATAGGTAATTTGGGGAAATCTGAGAAAATATTATTTGCATAATAATTTGGAACACAGTGTATATGTACAATTTTAATATGATCAATAAAAATATGTAAATATATTATATATATACACACACTGCTCAAAAAATAAAGGGAACACTTAAACATCACAACTCCAAGTCAATAACACTTCTGTGAAATCTACCTGTCCAGTTATGAAGCAACACGGATTGTGAATCAATTTCTCCTGCTGTTGTGCAAATGGAGCAGACAACTGGTAGAAATGATAGGCAATTAGCCAGATACCCCCTATAAAGGAGTGGTTCTGCAGGTGGTGACCACAGACCATTTCTCTGTTCTCATTCTTTTTGGCTGATGTTTTGGTCACTTTTTCATTTTGCCATTGCTCTCACCCCTAGAGGTACATTAGCATTAGGCAGTGTCTACAGTACAACCCATAGAAGTTGCTCAGGTAGTGCCGTTCATCCAGGATGGCACATCAGTGCGAGCTGTGGCAAGAAGTGTAGCTGTGTCTGTCAGCACAGTGTCCAGAGCATGGAGCAGATACCAGGAGATGTGCAGGGAGCCATAGGAGGGCAACAACCCAGCAACAGGACCGTTACCTCCTCCTTTGTGCAAGGAGGAACAGGAGGAGCACTGCCAGAGCCCTGCAAAATGACCTCCAGCTGGCCACAAATGTGCATGTGTCTGCACAAACGGTTAGAAACCGACTCCATGAGGGTGGTATGAGGGCCCGATGTCCACAGATGGGGGTTGTGCTCACAGCCCAACACCGAGCAGGACGCTTGACATTTGCCACAGAACACCAGGATTGGCAAAGTCGCCACTGGTGCCCTCTGCTCTTCACAGATGAAAGCTCAGTATTGTGTGTGGCCTCCACGTGCCTGTATGACCTCCCTACAACGCCTGGGCATGCTCCTGATGAGGTTGCGGATGGTCTCCTGTGGGATCTCCTCCCAGACCTAGACTAAAGCATCAGCCAACTCCTGAACAGTCAGTGGTGCAACGCGACGTTGGTGGATGTGACTCGCCCCCTGGGCCGTGGGGTACTCGGATCCGGGCAGTAGGGGAACGATGGGAGTAGTAGTGGCAACCCGGTTTCGTGGCTCAGGGTGGTCAGGCCAGTGGTAGTCCGTTATGTGCTGATGTTTATGTCCGACTACGCCACCCGTGGATTTGCGGTTATTAGGAACCGCCGCTGCATGCCGACCGCTGGGGCTGATGAGGTGTGCAGCTAGGGTAGTGTGACTCCCCACGGGAAGAGTGCGGCCCCAGGGCAGTATAGTGGATGGTGGGAGTGATGGTGGTGAGAGTCCCAGTGCTGATAGTGCTGGAGAAGCAAGGAGCACACAGACAACAGGTTGCAGTCCAGGGTCTTTACTAGAATAGGTAAATTGACCCATAAACAGTCCCGGCTAGGAGGGGGACCTGGATGTCTGAGAGCAACGGGGAAATTGGCCCTGGTCAGGGTGAGGGTGTAGGCCTACCGTGCTTTCTGCGCTCCTTCTGGCTATCTCCTCCTGATAGGGTAACAGCCCACGTTTCCAAGCTTTCCGTGTATTCTCGCCTGTATGGCCTGCGACGTGGGTTCCTTTCTGCTCCCAGCCTTGTACGGCTTTACTGGTACCTTCTGTTGTGGCAGGGCCTCCAGGCTTCTTAGGCCAAGGAATATACAGTCCCCTGCGGACTGGTTCTCTGCTGGGGGATGTGGAATCCTCTCAGCCTCAGACACCAAAGTCTGGTAAATTAAGTCCTCTTTCTGCCAAGACAGGCTCTCTTCGCCTCTTGTCTCTGGCTTGTGGCTCTCCTCCTGCCACACTTCCTCTTAGGTGCAGTGCAACTGTCTGTCCCTGTTCTGCTCTGGGACAAGTGTCAATGCTGAGACAGGCCATCCAGTTCTCTCTAACCCTGCCCCCAGCACCAGCTTTTATAGGGGCAGCCTGCTCCCCCTACTGGCCTGAGACAGGAGGCATTGCATGCTAATGTTCCCCTGACTAGAGAACCTCCCCCTTGCTCTCAGACACAGCTTTAATACATTTTGTGGCATCCAGGCCAGGGTGACACATTCCCCCCTAGTGAAATTTAGTACTCCGGGACTAAACAATAAACAAAGACAATAAAACATTAATAGACATTAATAGACAGACGACGCACAAATTGAGTTCTTAAGGTCACAGTGTGGCCTGTGACCGGGTGTCCATATCACCAATACAACGGGGAGCCTTAACCAGGTGGGGGTCTGTCCTACCCCAAGTCCTTCACAGTCTTAGTTCATTCCTTGGTTAGGCTCCGAACGCAGTCCATACCAGGTCCCGGTTATAAAAAGTCCATAACCTGTGAGTCCTTACAGTAACTGCAAGAAACTGAAACACGGAATTACCAAACATGCATGTAACTTTGCAAACAATTCAACATTTGGCAACAAGGTTATTTACAATTTTAGTGCGCTCTATATTCTCCAGCGAGCGGGTATCAGCCCCTTTGTGCTCCTGGTTGACCTACGTAGCCCACTGTCTGGTGGTGGACCAACCTGGCTTTCCCCACTAGCGTTAGGGGTACAGCTACCAGCTGGGTGTACAGGTAGGGAAGGCAGCTGTCTGCGGGTCCTTTGGCTTACCGCAGGCATGGCAGGCTCACTGTCAGCAGAGGGTTGACTCTCCTGGGCTGCTGGTACAGGCTCTTCTGCCTCTGGAACCGCTTGCTCCTCTTCACCTTCCGGCTCTGGTGTTGGTTGTTGCTGTGCCGGTTGCAGGAAATGCAGGACGGGTACCACTATGGCATCATTTATGCGAGTCCAGGACTGAGGGAACTCTCCGAGAACGGTGCTGATCATTTCTTCCTTGTCCTCTGCGGGTTCAAGGTCACTCTGATCCTCTTCTGCACTACGGAGTTGCTCGGGGCATCTTTTGAGATGGTCTCTGGAGACGGTACTAGTGGTTTCTCCTCCGTCCTTGGTGATCACGCACACCTTCGGGTTGTCGTGATCAGACTGCAGTACGGTGTAGGGTTCCCTTTCCCACTGGTCGTCCAACTTGTGAAGCCTTCTTTTTCGCTTTAGGACTTGCTCACCAGGTTCTAGGGGACCAGCAGGGGCGTGTTGGTTGAAGAGTTTTTCTTGCCTCTCTCTCACCTGGGCCAGGCTCTTCTCCACAGTCTACTGCACCTTCTTGTACTGCAGTTGCCTTTCCGTATCCCAGTCCGCATCCGGGGAGGTGTCCTCAGGCGTTAGGACTCCCATCTCCAGGTCTATAGGCAGCTTACCCGGTCTGGGTCGCATCAGGTAAGCCGGGGTGCAGTTGGTAGCATTCACCGGGATATGATTGTATAAGTCTATCAGGTCCGGCAGTTTTTCTGGCCACAGGCTGCGCTCCTCCAGGGGCAACGTCTTCAGGAGATCAATGACTATATTGTTCATCTTCTCACACATCCCGTTGGTTTGTGGGTGGTAAGGCGTTGTCCGAATCTTCTTACAGCCATAGAGGTTGCCCAACTCCTGGAAGATTTCAGCCTCGAACGCTGGACCCTGGTCTGTCAGGACCTGTTCCGGATACCCGTGTGGACGGCAGAAATATTGCTGGAAGGCTCTGGCCGCTGTTTGGGCTGTCAAGTCTTTTACTGGGACCACCACTAGAAAACGGGAATAGTGGTCCACGATTGTCAGGGCATAGATGTATCCTGACCGGCTGGGAGCCAATTTGACATGGTCCAGAGCTACCAGCTCAAGAGGCTGCGTGGTGACGATGGGCCTCAAGGGTGTCTTCTGGCTGGTGCGGTCCTTCCTCCTTAGGTGACAAGGGCCACAGTCTCTGCACCATTTTTCTACAGCTCCTCTCATGCCGACCCAAAAGAACCTTCCTCTTAGTAGGAACTCCAGTTTCTTCCAACCGAACCGATGTGTCCCGCTCTGTCATGGTAAGCCCCCAGGACCATAGCTGCATCCCGCCTTGGGACCACGACTTGCCAGGTCAGCTCGTGCGTCCGGTGGTTGACAATCCTTCTGCACAACTTGCCTTTGTAGAGGAACAGCTTGCTCTTCTCTTTCCATAGCTGCTTGGCTTCCTCTGGAGCATCCGGATCTATGCGGGCATCTTCCTGGGTCAGCAGATCTTTCACCAGGCGGATGGCAGGGTCACTATCTTGGGTCTCGGCCCAGCTGTGATGAGGTAGGGGATTTATCATCACGGTTGTTAGATCCTCCTCCTTCACGCGGTGGGAGTATTGAGCAGCTCCATACCGGTGAAACGCGGGGAGTTCTACCTCCTCCAGCTCTTCTGGGTCTTCGTCACCTTCAGATAAGTGAGGCATCCTCGATAGGGCATCAGCGTTGGCATTGGTTTTGCCGGCCCGGTACTTGATCAGTCATAGTTGGAGAGACGGGCCATCCACCGCTGTTCTAGGGCACCCAGTCTTGCATTGTCCAGGTGTGTCAACGGGTTGTTGTCCGTGTACACGGTGAACTTTGCGGAGGCCAGGTAATGCTTGAAGCGTTCCGTCACGGCCCACACCACCGCCAAGAATTCTAGCTTGAAGGATCTGTAATTCTCCGGGTTCCTCTTGGTGGGTCTCAGCTTCCGGCTGGCGTACGCGATCACCCTTTCTCTGCCCTGTTGGTTTTGGAACAGTACGGCTCCCAGTCCCACATTACTGGCATCTGTGTGGAGAATGAAAGGCTGGCCATAATCAGGGTAGGCCAGGATCTCGTCCCCTGTGAGGGCCATCTTTAGCTGGCGGAAGGACTCCTCTTCCGGTTTATCCCACTTGAAGGGCGGCTTTTGGCTCCTGGACTTAGACTGTCCGATCAGGAGGTCCTGCATAGGAGCTGCCATCTTAATGAACCCGGGGATGAACCTTCGGTAGTAGCCTACCAACCCGAGAAACTGTCTCACCTCTTTGATGTTCGAGGGGCTTGGCCAGCTCTTGATTGCCGTGACCTTGTCAGGGTCGGGGGCCACTCCTTCCGCGCTTACCACGTGCCCTAGGTACTGGTCCTTTGGTTTCAGCAGGTGACACTTCGATGGTTTCACCTTCAGGCCATAGCCTGCCAGGGCTTCGAACACCTCGGCCAGGTGCTTTAGGTGGTCCTCGTAGGTCTTCGAATAGACGATCACGTCGTCCAGGTAAAGGAGGACCGTCTCGAAGTTTCGGTGCCCTAGACATCATTCCATCAGCCTCTGGAAGGTCCCTGGTGCGTTGCAGAGCCCGAAGGGCATACAGTTGAACTCAGTCAGTCCCATCGGGGTGGTGAAGGCAGTCTTCTCCTTGTCAGCCTCTGCCACAGGAACCTGCCAGTACCCGCTAGTAAGGTCCAAAGTAGAAAAGAAGTTAGCAGATTTTAGTGCGGCTAAAGACTCCTCTATTCTAGGCAGCGGATATGCGTCTTTGTGGGTGATACGGTTGATTTGTCTATAGTCCACGCACATTCTCATGGTGCCGTCTTTCTTTTTGACCAGAACCAAGGGGGCTGCCCAGGGGCTACAGCTGTCTCTAATAACCCCAGCTTCTTTCATCTCTCTTAGCATGCCCTTTGCGTTCTGATAATGTGCAGGGGGTACAGGTCTGTGCCTCTCTTTTATTGGTGGGTGGCTCCCTGTGGGGATGTGGTGTTCTATCCCTTTTACTCTGCCGAAGTCTAGCGGGTGCTTACTAAAGACTCTCTCGTACTCCTGTACCACCCGGTAGACTCCTTGTTTTTGGTGCAGGGGAGTGGAGTCAGCACCCACATGGAGTTTCTGGCACCAGTCCTCCTTTTGTTTCTGGGAGCCATTACCTTCCGCCTGAGGAGATGGAGGCAAGGGTTCCACGGCCCTGATAGCTTTGTGTTCGACAACAAACAGTTTGGCGAGTGTAGCGTACCTGGGTAAGTGTACTTCCCTATCCCCAATGTTGAGGATGCGGACGGGCACCCTCCCATGACGGACATCAACCACCCCCCGGGCTGTCATAATGGTGGGCCTGCTGTCTGAGTACACGGGTTCTACCATGGCTTGGTAGTCTCTACCTCTCAACCCGATTGCAGTCCGACACCAGATCATCATTTCACTTTTGGGAGGCATGGAAATGGGGAATGGGTCACTCAGTCTTACGCTACCGATCTCACCACCAGACAGTTCTACCTGCTGCCGTCTCATCAGGGCTTTTATCTCCTTGTTGAGGACTCTCTGTTGGCTGGAACTAGCATTCACCGCCACCTGTTGTAGAATTACAATTACCTCTGAAAGACAATTTTCAATTACGTTAGTACCCACAGTTATTTTAGGGTGACTTTCACGACGGTCAATGTCCACAATAATCACCCCCTGTGCCGGCAGTTCAACTTTACCAATTTTAATGGTCATCTCCTTGAACCCCATCTGCGGCACGGGTAAGCCATTACTGGCGATGATGCTCAAGTTATTGTCTGGATACCGTGTGATATCAGCATCAGTCCAATACTGCTTAAAAAGTACATAAGGGATAGTGGTTACTTGTGACCTATTATCCAGCAAGGCGCTCATGGGGATACCGTCCAGCACCACGGGTAAAACCGGGCGCCCCCCAACGTACTTATTACGCCAATTGTAAGGGCCTGGTGATCTTATGCCTGGGGGTTGGCCCTTTGCCCCAGGTTGGACCCTTTTAAATTACAGTACCTGGAAATGTGTCCGGGCTGGTTGCATTGACGGCAAATGGGCTGTCCATCCTCTGCGTAGCGGTCTGTGGGCCTCCCTCGGAACGAGGGGATCCTCCTCTGTCGACGCCACGGGACATCCTCCGGACTTGAAGCCAGCTCGATGGGTCTTGACGGGTCCACTTGCAACGCCTGGACGGTCCTGGTCAACGCCGCGACGCTCCTGGTCAGCTCCTGGACTTGGTGGTGCAGGTCTTTCGACGGGGCTTGGTTCAGGGCCTGTGCATCAGCCCCCACGGGATCCATAGAGGAGGGCTCCGCCTCCTGGTGGTTGGTGAGAGCAGGGCGCCGGGGGTTTATAGCGCCACTGGTTGCAGATTCACGGAGCACCCTTATGGCCCTGTCCTTAAATTGGGCAAAGGTTAGGTCGGGGTTCTGAAAGAACATGAGACGCAGTTGGGCCCTGTGGGCGCTAGACAGCAGACCTTCTATGAATTGTTCTGTTAGCAGCTTATCCGTTTCCTGCACACTGCCAGGGTCAGTTTGTTGAATAGCCCTCAAGGCTTCCTGCAGATTTAGGGCATAGTCTCTGATGCTGTCCTGTGCCCGCTGCTTACATCCATAGAACCTCATTTTAATCTCAGCGGAGGTACGTGTGTCAAAGGTACCCCGCAGCCGGGCCAGAATACCCTTCACAGTCCTTTTATCCTCAGTGGGCCATGATTTTACCTCCCTTTGGGCTGCGCCAGTTAACTGCCCTGTCAATATGCTGACCTTCTGTTCCTCTGTCAGGGGGTAAACGTGGAACAAACTGTATAGCCTTTCCTTGAAGTCAGTTAGGGCATGGGGCTCCCCTGAGTATTTGGGCAGCCAGGCCGCTCCAGGGATGTAGGGCAGGGAAAAGGGCATCACCGCTGCTGCAGCTGCGTTGGTGGTAGTGGGCGCCTCTGTGTCCGACATCTTCCTCCCCCCTAGTTAAGCGTGGCCTACCTTCCGACGATCCTCTTCTGTAGGCCGCGGCTCCGCTGCTGCTGCTCTGGACGAGGACCTTGCGTCGCGTCCTGATGACGTCAGCGTCGCTCTCTCTCCCTTCCAGGACCTTGCGCAGCGTCGGTGCGTGGGGCGGAGCTTCGGATCTCGCGCGGTTTTGAAGTCCACGCCCCTCTTCTTCCCGCGCGGCGTCCTGAAGATGGCGTCCGATGGCGAAAAACAGCTGCGGATGGCGGGAAGACGGTAGAAGACGGCGGGAAACAGTCCAAGATGGCGTCTGATGGCGGGAATCGGCTCCGGATGGCGGGAAACGACTCCGGACGGCGGGAAACTTCGCCACAGGTAAGTTACAAAAGTCTTGTTCAGGCACGCAGTACCCGGTGGTTGCGGGCATGAAATCCTGCCGACTACGCCAAAGCTGACTCGCCCCTTGGGCCGTGGGGCACTCGGATCCGGGCAGTCTGGGAACGATGGGAGTAGTAGTGGCAACCCGGTTCCGTGGCTCAGGGTGGTCAGGCCAGTGGTAGTCCGTTATGTGCTATTGATTATGTCCGACTACGCCACCCGTGGATTGCGGTTATTAGGAACCGCCGCTGCATGCCGACCGCTGGGGCTGATGAGGTGTGCAGCTAGGGTAGTGTGACTCCCCACGGGAAGAGTGCGGCCCCAGGGCAGTATAGTGGATGGTGGGAGTGATGGTGGTGAGAGTCCCAGTGCTGATAGTGCTGGAGAAGCAAGGAGCACACAGACAACAGGTTGCAGTCCAGGGTCTTTACTAGAACAGGTAAATTGACCCATAAACAGTCCCGGCTAGGAGGGGGACCTGGATGTCTGAGAGCAACGGGGAAATTGGCCCTGGTCAGGGTAAGGGTGTAGGCCTACCGTGCTTTCTGCGCTCCTTCTGGCTATCTCCTCCTGATAGGGTAACAGCCCATGTTTCCAAGCTTTCTGTGTATTCTCGCCTGTATGGCCTGCGACGTGGGTTCCTTTCTGCTCCCAGCCTTGTACGGCTTTACTGGTCCCTTCTGTTGTGGCAGGGCCTCCATGTTAGAACCTTGCTGTTAGGTTTTTTTTTCCTTTGCTGGTCACATGACCTTGTTGGCCTATTTAATCCTGCTCCGCCCTTCTGGCTTTGCTGGACTTCATTGTATATCTACTTTCTAGCTAGCCTGTGCTCTGTATCTAACTCTGTTAGTTTGCTTGGTCTACGGACCTCTATGTTCTATCTATTTTGTTTGTTCGTCTGTCTGCTACTATTTCTGTTAGGAGGTGTCCCATATTCCTTCCAGTCCTTAGTACTTGTAGGGATTCCCTCCCCACATCTATAGGTCTTCGTACAGACTAGATTAGGACTTTAGCAGGTCTGATCGCAGGATCAGGTTCCCTGTTACATTGTAGGGATTCAGCTGAGTCCTATAGTAGGGACAGATCTCCTCTCTTTCCTTAGCTTTGGTAGCAGAACATAACAGTAAGTCCAGCCTGCAAATTCTCTAAGGAAAGATTTTTTTTGTTCCATCATGGTGTCGGTTCAGGATTTGGCTAAACACCTGCAGGGACTCTCTCTGGAGGTGGCCGAGCTCCGTCAGCACGTGAGTAACTGTCCTGGAGCATATTTCTTGGAGCCATAAATGTTATGACAAGTGTTGTAACGGGCGTATTGCAGCTTTGGATAGGGGAGAATTGCCTGTTCCTATTCAGGATTTTTGGAGAGTTTTTTCTGAGAAAGAATCGCAGGTTTTGCCTCCCCATAGAGACTATGATTGTTCTATTGAATTTGTCCCTGGAGCGACTATTCCTAAAAGTCGTTTATTTAACCTTACTATTCCTGAGAGGAAGGCTTTGGAGGAATACATACAGACAAGTTTGGCCGCCGGTCACATTAGGCCCTCTAAGTCTCCTGTGGCGGTTGGATTTTTTTTTGTAAAAAAAAAGGACGGCGGTTTACGTCCTTGTCTGGATTTTCGTGAGATTAACAAAATTACGGTACGCAATCCTTACCCACTGCCATTGATTCCTGATCTGTTTAACCAGTTATTGGGGGCCAAGTGGTTCTCTAAAATTGACCTTAAGGGGGCATGCAATCTGTTGCGCATGAAGGAGGGTGATGAATGGAAGACTGCTTTTAACACTCCTGTGGGTCATTTTGAGAATCTGGTTATGCCTTTTGGTCTTACTAATGCTCCTGCATTTTTTCAGAATCTGATTAATGACATCCTTAGACCTTTGATCGGTAAAAATGTGGTTGTGTATTTGGATGACATTTTGATTTATTCGCCAGATCTGGAGTCTCATTGGCGGAGCGTGCGTGAGGTATTACAGTTATTAATGGACAATTCGCTTTTTGCTAAGCTGGAGAAATGTGAGTTCGCTGTACAGAGAATTAGTTTTTTGGGCTACATTATCTCCAGCAAAGGTTTTGAGATGGATCCGGTTAAGGTTCAGGCTGTGCAGGAATGGCCTAGGCCTATTGGTTTGAAATCGATACAGAGGTTTTTGGGTTTCGCCAATTACTATAGAAAATTCATAAAAAATTTTTCTAGTATTGTCAAACCTCTGACTGATCTCACCAGGAAAGGTGCTGATGCGGTTCAGTGGTCTTCTGAGGCCATTGAAGCTTTTGTGTATCTCAAGGAGAGGTTCACCTCTGCTCCCATCCTTATGCAGCCTGATGTTACTAGGCCGTTTTTGGTTGAGGTTGATGCTTCCTCTGTGGGGGTTGGCGCAGTATTGTCTCAGGATAACGGGGATGGATTACATCCCTGTGCCTTTTTTTCAAAAAAATTTTCGGAGACTGAATTGAATTACGATGTTGGTAATCGGGAATTATTGGCTATTAAACTCGCATTTGAACACTGGCGCCATTTCTTGGAAGGTGCGGAATTTCCCGTTCAGGTTCTTACGGATCATAAAAATCTGATATATCTTGATGCTGCCAAGCGCCTGAATGCCCGTCAGGCTAGGTGGGCACTGTTTTTCTCGCGGTTTAATTTCTCCGTTACTTACATCCCTGGTACTAAGAATGTTAAGGCGGATGCCTTGTCTCGCAGTTTTTCTCCCATAGTCGGTGCTGAGAAAGAGGAAAACATTTTACAAGAAGGTGTTGTGATAGCTGCTTTAGACTCCGTTTTGGAAGATGAGATTCTTAAAGCTCAGGAGAATGCCCCATCTAACACTCCTCATGGGAGGTTGTTTGTGCCTGGGACCTTTAGGAGAGATTTGTTTGTTGAGTGTCACGAATCTCGGTTGGCAGGTCATCCCGGAATCTCTGAGACCAAGAGACTGGTGGGTCGCAGTTTTTGGTGGCCTGGATGGCAGAAGGAAGTCATTAAGTGGGTGCGCCAATGTACTATATGTGCTAGATCTAAGTCCTCACATACTCCTGCTGCGGGGTTGCTTTGTCCTTTGGAGGTCCCCAGTGCTCCTTGGACACATTTGGCTATGGACTTTATAACTGACCTTCCCCCCTCTGAGGGTTTTACTGTCATCTGGGTGGTCGTGGACCGTTTTAGCAAGATGTGTCACTTGGTTCCCTTCGTCAAACTGCCCTGCGCTAAAACTCTCGCTAAGACCTTTGTCAAGGAAATTGTCAGACTTCATGGCGTTCCTACTGACATTGTTTCTGATAGGGGTCCTCAGTTCGTGGCTCGTTTTTGGCGTGCCTTTTGTGACAGGTTGGGAATTCATTTGTCGTTTTCGTCCGGATATCATCCTGAATCTAATGGCCAGACAGAAAGGAAAAACCAGGATGTTGAGCAGTTCTTGCGTTGTTTTGTGGCAGACAATCAAGAGGGGTGGTCTGAGTTTCTGCCACTTGCCGAATTTGCTCTGAACAATCATACATCTTCTTCTGCTGGTTGTTCGCCTTTTTTTTGTTGTTCTGGGATACATCCGTCGTTTGGGTCGTTCTCCAAGTTGGGATCTGCCGTGCCTGAGGAGGAGAATTTTTCCGGTGATTTGGAAAGAGTTTGGACGGATGTGCGTGGTAATCTTCAGGAGGCCAACAGAAAATCTAAAGACTACTTTGATAGGAAACGACAGGAGGTTTTGTTCGCTGTTGGTGACATGGTTTGGTTGTCCTCTAGGAATCTGCGGTTGAGGATTCCTTCTAAGAAATTGGGTCCCAAGTTTGTAGGGCCCTTTAAGGTGCTTCAGGTTGTCAACCAATCTGCTGTTAGGTTGGAGGTTCCTACCTCCTGGAGAATTAATCCGGTCTTTCATGTCTCTCTGTTAAAAAAAGCTGTTGTGTCGGATGGTGACGCCTCTGCCTCTGTTCCTCCGGTGGTGGAGGACGGGGAATATGAAATTTCTCGCATCCTTGACTCTAGACGGTATAGAGGTAGTTTGCAGTATCTTGTGGCCTGGAAAGGTTTCGGACCCGAGGATAACTCTTGGGTGAGGTCAGATGATGTTTCCGCGTCCAGACTTATCAGAGCGTTTCACAGGAGATTTCCTGATAAGCCTGGTCCTAGGGGATCCGGAGGATCCTCTTAGAAGGGGGGGTACTGTTAGAACCTTGCTGTTAGGTTTTTTTTTCCTTTGCTGGTCACATGACCTTGTTGGCCTATTTAATCCTGCTCCGCCCTTCTGGCTTTGCTGGACTTCATTGTACATCTACTTTCTAGCTAGCCTGTGCTCTGTATCTAACTCTGTTAGTTTGCTTGGTCTACGGACCTCTATGTTCTATCTATTTTGTTTGTTCGTCTGTCTGCTACTATTTCTGTTAGGAGGTGTCCCATATTCCTTCCAGTCCTTAGTACTTGTAGGGATTCCCTCCCCACATCTATAGGTCTTCGTACAGACTAGATTAGGACTTTAGCAGGTCTGATCGCAGGATCAGGTTCCCTGTTACATCGTAGGGATTCAGCTGAGTCCTATAGTAGGGACAGATCTCCTCTCTTTCCTTAGCTTTGGTAGCAGAACATAACACTCCAGGCTTCTTAGGCCAAGGAATATACAGTCCCCTGCGGACTGGTTCTCTGCTGGGGGATGTGGAATCCTCTCAGCCTCAGACACCAAAGTCTGGTAAATTAAGTCCTCTTTCTGCCAAGACAGGCTCTCTTCGCCTCTTGTCTCTGGCTTGTGGCTCTCCTCCTGCCACACTTCCTCTTAGGTGCAGTGCAACTGTCTGTCCCTGTTCTGCTCTGGGACAAGTCTCAATGCTGAGACAGGCCATCCAGTTCTCTCTAACCCTGCCCCCAGCACCAGTTTTTATAGGGGCAGCCTGCTCCCCCTACTGGCCTGAGACAGGAGGCATTGCATGCTAATGTTCCCCTGACTAGAGAACCTCCCCCTTGCTCTCAGACACAGCTTTAATACATTTTGTGGCATCCAGGCCAGGGTGACACAGATGGAGCGAGACATGATGTCCCAGATGTGCTCAATCGGATTCAGGTCTGGGGAACAGGCGGGCCAGTCCATAGCTTCAATGCCTTCACCTTGCAGAAACTGCTGACACACTCCAGCCACATGAGGTCTGGCAATGTCCTGCATACTGCATAAGGGGCATAATGGGGGCATTACACTGTGTGGGGGCATAATACATACTACATAAGGGGCATAATGGGGGCATTAAACTTTTTGGGGCATCATACATACTGCATAAGGGGCATAATGGGGGCAATACACTGTGTGGGGGCATCATACATACTGCATAAGGGGCATAATGGGGGCATTACATTGTGTGGTAGCATCATACATCTTGTATAAGGGGCATAATGGGGGCATTACACTGTGTGGGAGCATCATACATACTGCATGAGGGGCATAATGGTGGCATACACTGTGTGGTGCATCATACATACTGTATAAGGGGCATAATGGGGGCATTACACTGTGTGGGGCATCATATATACTGTATAAGGGGCATAATGGGGCATTACACTGTGTGGGGGCATCATACATACTGCATAAGGGGCATAATGGGGGCATTACACTGTGTGGGGGCATCATACATACTGCATAAGGAGCATAATGGGGGCATTACACTGTGTGGGGGCATCATGTATACTGCATAAGGGGCATAATGGGGGCATTACACTGTGTGGGGGCATCATACATCCTGCATAAGGGGCATAATGGGGGCATTACACTGTGTGGGGGGCATCATACATCCTGCATAAGGGGCATAACACTGTGTGGGGGCATCATACATCCTGCATAAGGGGCATAATGGGGGCATTACACTGTGTGGGGGGCATCATACATACTGCATAAGGGGCATAATGGGGGCATTACACTGTGTGGGGGCATCATACATCCTGCATAAGGGGCATAATGGGGGCATTACACTGTGTGGGGGCATCATGCATCCTGCATAAGGGGCATAATGGGGGCATTACACTGTGTGGGGGCATCATACATACTGCATAAGGGGTATAATGGGGGCATTACACTGTGGGGGGCATCATGCACCCTACATAAGGGGCATAATGGGGGCATTACACTGTGTGGGGGCATCATACATACTGCATAAGGGGTATAATGGGGGCATTACACTGTGGGGGGCATCATGCATCCTACATAAGGGGCATAATGGGGGCATTACACTGTGTGGGGGCATCATACATTCTGTATAAGGGGCATAATGGGGGCATTACACTGTGGGGCCAGTAAAGGGGCCCTTTACTATGAGAACAATACGTTTCCTCCCTTCCTGTCTCCATAGTTGTGTCGTATGTATCTATTACAGGAAACAGAACAAAAACCTTATGATTCTTATAAAGGGGCAACACAAGACCCCAAAAGAGTCTCTGTGCTCAAGGGGTTAATGCCCCCTGCGCCCAGTAATGGGGGATCCCCACATACCTCCACCTGCAGAGCCGCCACCACATATATGGCTGCTCTGTGCGCACAGGAGCTGTGATGAGGTCACAGGAGGGGAAGAGTCAGGGGTCACATGATCAGGGGACTCAGTGGATGTGTGACACCCCAGGGGTCTGGTTGCCACAGTGATAGAGATATTATGTCTGAGAGCAGGTGGGAGGTCCTTTGGTCAGGGATCCTGTGCATGCCACACCTCCTGCCCAGTCTTGGGAGGGGAAGGACTTCCCCTATATAAACCTGGGGCTGAGGCAGGGTAGGGAGTTCTGAGAGGAGAAGACAGGGAGCAGAGCTGTTCTATGGGCTCTGCTCCACAGGCAGGCCCTGTCCAGGGGCCTGAGCCTGGAGTCAAGGAGAGTAGAGACAAGAAACAGTCATATGAAGAAACAGCAGAAGCTCAGTGGGAGCAATACTAATACGAGTCAGGGGCTGGCAGCTGCAGAGCTCGCCCTGACTGAGAAGCTTTCTTACCGGACCCGGCGTCCGAGGCTGTGGGGACTAACTCTTACCCAGCAGCAGAAGCCGACCGGCAGGGGATTTCAGGTCCTCAGGCCCAGAAACCCAAAGGCACGGTCACACGTGTGGGACCAGCACCGCCATCGTGGAGCGGAAGCCATTAGAAGGCCCCGAGTCACCGGCCATACGGGTGAGCACCACACGGTACACTCAGGGACGTGGGCTACTTATATCCGCTTCTAGCAAGGTAGCCAGAAGAGTACAGTCAGTTTGGGAGGCCTACAACTCCGCCTGGCCAGGGGAGATCCCATCTGCTCAAGGACTGACTAGGCCCCGTTCGCTAGCAAGTACTCCGGGAGGGTCTATCGTTGTTACCAGTAAAGACCCTGAATTACACCGCACCGTCTCTGAGTGGTTCCTGCATCTACCGCTGTTACATCGCCGCTCAGTTTGACTCCCTGGGCACGGACCGGGTCACTGCCACGAGACTACAACCCTCAAGAGATCCGGCTCCGGGTAAGCTCCCGCGTGCGCAACACAGCGCGACACAGGCCCAGGGGCGCGTCAACTTTGGCGTAGTCGGCAGGATTTCGTGCCCGCAACCACCGGGTACTGCGTGCCTGAAAAAGAGACTTTTCAAACTTACCTGTGGTGAAGATTCCCGCCATCCGGCGCCATCTTCAGCCTTCTTCCCGCCATCGGTGAAGTTTCCCGCCATCCGGCGCCATCTTCTGCCTTCTTCCCGCCATCCGTGGAGTTTTCCCACCATTGGACGCCATCTTGAGGACGCCGCGCGGGAAGAAGAGGGGCGTGGACTCCGAAAGCGCGCGAGAACTGAAGCCCCGCCTCACGTCCGGACGTTGCGTAAGGTCCTGGAAGGAGCCCAGCAGACGCCGACGTCACAGGAGCGCGACGGAAGGTCCTCAACCCTGACGATCCACTGCGGAGCCGCGGCCTACGGAACAGGATCATCGCAAGGTAGGCCACGGTCCACTAGGGGGGAGGAAGATGTCGGATACGGAGGAGAGCTTCACTGCCTCAACCCCCGCCAGCGCTACCGCTGCGGCAGTTATGCCCTTCACCATGCCCTATATCCCGGGAGCAGCTTGGCTACCCCAGTACTCAGGGGAGTCACATACCCTGCATGACTTTAGAGAAAAGCTGGATAGCCTCTTCCAGGTGTACCCCCTCACAGAAGAGCAAAAAGTGAGCATCCTGGTGGCCCAACTAACCGGGGCAGCCAAAAGGGAAGTAAAATCCTGGCCACCTGGGAGGAAGACTGTCGCAGGGATACTAACCCGGCTGAAGGACACCTTTGATACCCGCACCTCAGCCGAGATTAAGCTTAGATTCTACGGGTGCAAGCAGCGAGCGCATGAGAGTATAAGGGACTATGCACTAAACCTACAAGAGGCCCTGAGGGCCATTAAGCAGACCGACCCTGATGGAGTGGGAAACGAGGACAGGCTGTTGACCGAACAGTTTATAGAGGGACTGTATTGTAATACCCACCGAACCCAGTTGCGGGCAATGGCCTTACAGGATCCCCATCTGGGCTTTGCACAGTTCAAGGACAGAGCCATCCGGGTGCTCCGAGAACCGGCACCGGGTGGCGTTGTGACCCACAAGCGCCCTGCTATCACTTACCACCAGGAGGCGGCGCCCTTGTCGGCAGGGCCTGTGGGAGCTGATGCGCAGGCTTTGGACAATGACCCGGCTCCAGACCTACACCATCAGGTCCAAGAGCTAGCTAAGAGCGTTGCTGCGCTAACCCGAACTGTGCAGTCTTTACAGGCTTCCACCCCAGGGAAGATCCAGCTGGCATCCGGACCGGAGGACATCCCGTGGCGTCGACCAAGGAGGACCCCACCGGCCAGAGGAAGACCCAGTGACCGATACAGCGAGGACGGACGACCCATCTGCCGCCGCTGCAATCAACCTGGACATATGGCAAGGTACTGTTCTTTAAACGGGCACAACCTGGGGTAGAGGGCCAACCCCCAGGAAAAAGATCACCAGGACTGGCGCGACAGATATGTGGGAGGACGTCCAGTCTTGCCTGTGGTACTGGATGGCATTCCCATGAGTGCCCTACTGGACACCGGGTCACAGGTCACCACCATCCCGTACGTGCTCTTTAAGCAGTACTGGAATGACTCGGATATTACCCCCTACCCTGACGACGACTTGAGTATCATCGCCAGCAATGGCCAGCCCGTGCCACAGATCGGATTTAAAGAGGTGACCATCAAAATCGGTAGAGTCGAACTGGCAGCACAGGGACTGATCATTGTAGATATTGACAAACATGAGAGTCACCCAAAAATAACTCTAGGAACTAATGTAATTGAAAATTGTCTTGCAGAGGTGATTTTCCTTTTACAGCAGGTTGCCAAGAACGCCAGCTCCGGCGAGCAGCGGGTGCTCCAGAAAGAGATCCGGGCACTGATGCGACGGCAACAGGTGGAACTCTCCGGCGGTGAGATTGGTAGCGTAAGAATGTGTGACCCTTTTCCTATTGTCATGCCCCCAAAAAGTGAAATGATGATTTGGTGCCGGGCAGCTATTGGTCTGAGAGGTAGAGATTACCAGGCAATGGTAGAACCAGTTTACTCAGACAGTAGGCCCACCATTTTGACAGCACGGGGGGTGGTCAATGTACGCCATGGGAGGGTGCCCGTTCGCATAATCAATATCGGGGTGAGGGAAGTGTACCTGCCCCGGTATGCCACGCTAGCCAAATTATATACCATTAACCAAAATGCTATACAATCTGTGGAACCCTTGCCTCCATCTCACCTGGAGGAAGGTAACGGCTCTAAGAAAACAAAGGAGGACTGGTGTCAGCAACTACATTTGGGTACTGACTCCACTCCCTCACATCAGAAACAGGGAGTCTATCGGGTGGTTCAAGAGTACGAGAGAGTGTTTAGTAAACACCCGTTAGACTTCGGGAGAGTCAAGGGGGTAGAACACCGCATCCCCACGGGAGATCATCCTCCCATAAAAGAGAGGTATCGACCCGTACCCCCTGCACATTACCAACACGCCAAGGGGATGCTTAGAGACATGAAGGAGGCTGGGGTAATCCGGGATAGCTGTAGCCCCTGGGCAGCCCCACTGGTTTTAGTCAAAAAGAAAGACAACACCATGAGGATGTGTGTAGATTACCGGAAAATCAATCGTATCACACACAAGGATGCGTACCCCTTACCAAGGATAGAGGAGTCATTGGCTGCTTTAAGATCTGCTAACTTCTTCTCTACCTTGGATCTCACTAGCGGGTACTGGCAGGTTCCTGTAGCAGAGGCGGACCGGGAGAAGACCGCATTCACCACCCCGATGGGACTTAGCGAGTTCACCTGCATGCCGTTCGGACTCTGCAACGCACCGGGAACCTTCCAACGACTAATGGAGTGTTGTCTGGGCCACAGAAACTTCGAGACGGTCCTGTTGTACCTGGACGATGTCATCGTATATTCCAAGACGTATGAGGACCACCTGAAACACCTGGCGGAAGTGTTCGAAGCTCTGGCAAGTTACGGCCTAAAGGTGAAACCCTCCAAGTGTCACCTCCTGAAACCAAAGGTGCAGTACCTGGGACACGTGGTGAGCGCTGACGGAGTGGCTCCCGACCCTGATAAGATCACCGCAATTAAGGAATGGCCAAGCCCCTCCAGCGTAAAAGAAGTGCGGCAGTTCCTCGGGTTGGTAGGCTACTACCGAAGGTTTATTCCCGGTTTCACCAAAAAGGCAGCACCTATGCAGGACCTCCTGATAGGCCAGTCCCGGAAGGCCAAGAACCAGAAGCCGCCCTTCAAATGGGAGGAGCTGGAAGAAGAGTCCTTCCGCCAGCTGAAGATGGCCCTCACGGGGGACGAAATCCTGGCGTACCCGGATTATAGCCAGCCCTTTATCCTCTACACCGACGCCAGTAACATCGGGCTAGGAGCCGTACTGTCCCAGATCCAGCAGGGGAAGGAACGAGTAATCGCCTACGCCAGCCGAAAACTGCGACCCACCGAAAGGAACCCCGAGAATTACAGCTCATTTAAGCTAGAGTTCCTGGCCGTAGTATGGGCAGTCACCGAGCGCTTTAAGCATTACCTCGCTTCTTCCCGGTTCACCGTGTACACGGATAACAACCCGTTGACACACCTGGACACGGCAAGACTCGGTGCCCTGGAGCAGAGGTGGATGGCCCGTCTGTCCAACTACGAGTTCACAATCAAATACCGGGCCGGACGCTCCAATACCAACGCGGACGCCCTGTCCAGGATGCCCAACCTGCCGGACGAAGGAGAAGATCCGGAGGGACTGGAAGAAGTTGAACTCCCTGCGTTCCACCGTCATGGGACTATCCAGTACTCCCACCGGGTAAGGAGTAAGCAGGCTGCTACGTTGAACCCCTTACCTCACTACAACTGGGCGGAAACGCAAGACAGCGACCCTGCCGTCCGACTGGTGAAGGAGATGCTGACTCGCCCGGAGGCTTGCCTTGAACCAGACGCTCCGGAGGAAGCCAAACAACTATGGGCAGAGAGGAGTCGACTGTTCCTTTACAAGGGGAAGTTGTGCCGCAGAATGGTTAACTCCCGGACGCATGAACTACTCTGGCAAGTAGTGGTGCCACGAAGAGACGCAGCCATGGTGATGGAGGCATACCACGACGGAGCTGGACACTTCGGGTGGAAGAAGCTGGAGTTCCTGCTGCGCGAGCGATTCCACTGGGTAGGCATGAGGGGAACCATTGAGAAGTGGTGCAGAGACTGTGGCCCGTGCAACCTAAGAAGGAAGGATCGTGCCAGCCAGAAGACTCCCCTGCAGTCCATCGTCACCCGGCAGCCGTTGGAACTGGTAGCCTTGGATCATGTAAAACTGACCCCAAGCAGAAGTGGCTACGTCTACGCACTAACCATCGTGGATCACTACTCCCGGTTCTTGGTTGTTGTCCCCGTCAAGGACTTAACAGCTCGAACAGCAGCGAGAGCCTTCCAGCAGCATTTCTGCCGTCCACACGGGTACCCGGACCAAGTGTTGACAGACCAGGGACCTGCCTTTGAAGCGGAGGTCTTCCAAGAATTCTGCACTCTGTATGGCTGCCGGAAGATAAGGACGACACCCTATCATCCGCAAACTAATGGACTTTGTGAGAAAATGAACCAGGTGGTAATGGATCTTCTGAAAACGTTGCCCCTGGAAGAACGCAGTCTGTGGCCTGAGAAGCTGCCCGATCTGGTGGACCTATACAACCACATCCCGGTAGGTTCCACCAACTGTACCCCGGCTTACCTAATGAGGGCAAGACCTGGTAAGTTACCTGTTGACCTGGAAATGGGAGTCCTGACACCCGAGGACACTTCACCAGAAGCAGACTGGGACACAGAGAGGCAGCAGCAGTACCGGAGAGTACAGGAGAGCGTGGAGCGAAGTCTCTGTCAGGCTAGGGAAAGACAAGAGAAAACTTACAACCAGTATGCTCCCACTGTTCCCCTGGTACCCGGAGAGCAGGTCTTGAAGAGGAAGAGACGGATCCACAAGTTGGACGACCAGTGGGAGAAGGACCCGTACACCGTACTGCCCTCAAGCCACGAGAACCCGAAGGTTTGTACCATCAGTAAAGACGGAGGGGAAACTACAGCCATTGTATCCCGGGACCACCTGAAGAAGTGTCCCGAACAACTGAGGAACCCTGAAGAGGAACAAGAAGACCATCGACCCGTAGAGGAAAGGGAAGATATGGTTAGTACTGTGCTCGGGGACTTCCCTCGGTCTTGGACTCAAGTCAATGGTGCAGTTGTGGTACCCGTACTCACCTTCCTCCAACCAGCATCCCAAGCACCTACGGAGCAACAGGTAGAGCTGGAAGAACAGCCGGTCCAGGAGGCAGAAGACCCCACACCCGCAGACCAGGAGGATCAACCCTCTGCTTGCAGTGAGCCTGCCATATCCCTAGTGAGCCAAAGAGCCGGTAGACAGCTGCCCAGTTTACCCTTGACAGCTCCTACACCCTGTAGTTCAGGGCTAGACAGTCAGCTCCGTAGGTCCACTAGGGCCACTAGAGGCCAGTTACCCGCACGTTGGAGGATTTGAAGTGTATAAATTGTTTTATTTATGTTTACCTGTGTATTGTTGCTTGTGTATAATTTTGTGTTTCTAGTTATTTGTAGGAGTCCTTGGTGGATTTACCGGGAATCCTTTGTACATAGTTGGAGCGTAACCCAGGACGGACTAAAGACTGTTAAGGACTTGGGGCAGGACAAACCCCTACCTGGTTACGTCTCCCTGTTTTGGTGAAATGGACACCTTGCTTTTCTTCAAAGACTGCACCTGGTTACGGACATGCCGTAACCATCTTTATGTGTTTTTCTTATTGTATTATTATTGTTGTTATATCTTGTTATGTTTTTCTAAAATATGTTTAGTCCCGGAGTACTAAATTTCACTAGGGGGGAATGTGACACCCCAGGGGTCTGGTTGCCACAGTGATAGAGATATTATGTCTGAGAGCAGGTGGGAGGTCCTTTGGTCAGGGATCCTGTGCATGCCACACCTCCTGCCCAGTCTTGGGAGGGGAAGGACTTCCCCTATATAAACCTGGGGCTGAGGCAGGGTAGGGAGTTCTGAGAGGAGAAGACAGGGAGGGAGCAGAGCTGCTCTATGGGCTCTGCTCCACAGGCAGGCCCTGTCCAGGGGCCTGAGCCTGGAGTCAAGGAGAGTAGAGACAAGAAACAGTCATATGAAGAAACAGCAGAAGCTCAGTGGGAGCAATACTAATACGAGTCAGGGGCTGGCAGCTGCAGAGCTCGCCCTGACTGAGAAGCTTTCTTACCGGACCCGGCATCCGAGGCTGTGGGGACTAACTCTTACCCAGCAGCAGAAGCCGACCGGCAGGGGATTTCAGGTCCTCAGGCCCAGAAACCCGAAGGCACGGTCACACGTGTGGGACCAGCACCGCCATCGTGGAGCGGAAGCCATTAGAAGGCCCCGAGTCACCGGCCATACGGGTGAGCACCACACGGTACACTCAGGGACGTGGGCTACTTATATCCGCTTCTAGCAAGGTAGCCAGAAGAGTACAGTCAGTTTGGGAGGCTTACAACTCCGCCTGGCCAGGGGAGATCCCATCTGCTCAAGGACTGACCAGGCCCCGTTCGCTAGCAAGTACTCCGGGAGGGTCTATCGTTGTTACCAGTAAAGACCCTGAATTACACCGCACCGTCTCTGAGTGGTTCCTGCTACCCCCATTTTCCACGTCGGCTGCCCTGAGGCCATACCCCTCCCGTTGGGGGTTATACTATCACGCTGCACAATTCTACACCGGCCTCAGCGGTCTGCCCTGCAGCGGCAGCTCCATAGCTGCAAATCAACGGGTGGCGTAGTCGACACTCAAATAACATCTATCAAGACTGCCACACACTGAGTTGACTCCCTGGGCACGGAGCGGGTCCCTGCCACTCGGAGACTACAACCCTCATCTGATCCGGTTCCGGGTAAGCCCCGTGCGCGAGACGCTGCGCGACACAGCAGGCCCAGGGGCGCGTCAGATGCAGGACTCTGCTGTGCTGGTTGTCATGGTGCTGGATGAGCTGAAGTTTATGTGTGGGGTCAGGAGTAGTGTTGAGCGATACCTTCCGATATCGGGAAATATCGTATCAGATTGGATAGGACCGATACCCAAAAGTATCGGATATCGCCGATTCCGATACCGGAAACCAATGCAAGTCAATGGGACACTAATATCGGAAAGCCATCCCAGCGTGAGAGAATTCTCCTGATTGTTTAAAAGCCGGCGGGCGGTAAAAAGCCGCCGGCTTTTAAACAATCACACAGCCCCATACTGCTTCCCCGCAGCCTCCCACCCCGATCCTGCGCTCCCCCCACCACCTCCCATCCCGATCGTAAGTTAGGACCGGGTGGGGAGCGCAGCACCAAGGAGCAGGGAGCGAAGGACCCGGGCGGGGAAGCCGGCAGTGAAAAGACTACACCGCCGGCTTTCCCGTTCTGTGCTGCGCTCTCCCGCCGGTTATTTCAAATGAACAGCTGAGGTATCAGGTGATGCTGATCAGCTGTTCATTTGAAGTAGCCGCGGTGCCCTCAGAGGGTTCATGTGAGTTCATGCTTCACTGCATGAACTCACATGAACTTTCCCACGGCCGCACAGGTCAGCCTCACCTCCCAGACCATCAGACCCATCATGATTGGTGTGTGCGCAGGTGTCTGTGCGATGTGTGCGGGTGTGTGCGCGATGTCTGCGGGTGTCTGCGTGCAGGCAGACATAGGCTAATGTGACACTACTACTCCCATCGGCCTATGTCTGTCCCCCGTCCACTTGTGCCAGCAGGATCAGCTCGATGGGAGCAGTAGCTATTTTAGCTGCCCCATATGTTATTTTTGCCCCTATACATCTTTTATGTTTTTAGGCCCCCCATATATTTTTTTTGTTTTTGGTCCCCAATAAATTTTAAATACATTTTTCATTGGTGGCCAGTGGTTACCTAAAATAAATTAGTTCATACATTACCTGTCCCCGCCGATCGCCACCTAAAATAAAGTAAAAAATAAAAAACTACACCTATACTCACCTAGACACCTAATTCCCCGAAGCCATCGATCTCCTGTAATAAAATATAAAATAATAAACCACAACCTTATCCTTACCCCTCCGTAGTAGTCCACGAGTGTCTTACGAAGATCTCCAGTTTAGAGCAGCCACATAAAATGTGACCGCTCTAAACCACTGCCGCCGCTAGAATGACGGGGCCGTAAAGCAGCCCCATCATTGCATAAACCGGTGTCTAGGTGAGTATAGGTGTAGTTTTTTATTTTTTACTTTATTTTAGGTGGCGATCAGGTAATGTATGAACTAATTTATTTTAGGTAACCACTGGCCACCAATGAAAAATGTATTTAAAATTTATTGGGGACCAAAAACAAAAAAAATATATGGGGGGCCTAAAAACATAAAAGATGTATAGGGGCAAAAATAACATATGGGGCAGTTTAAATAGCAGGATCAGGCTGATGGGAACTACTGCTCCCATCGAGCTGATCCTGCTGGCACGAGTGGACGGGGGACAGACAAAGGCCGATGTGAGTAGTAGTGTCACATCGGCCTATGTCTGCCTGCACGCAGACACCCGCAGACATCGCGCACACACCCGCACACATCGCACAGACACCCGCGCACACTCCAATCATGATGGGTCTGATGGTCTGGGAGGTGAGGCTGACCTGTGCGGCCGTGGGAAAGTTCATGTGAGTTCATGCAGTGAAGCATGAACTCACATGAACCCTCTGAGGGCACCGCAGCTACTTCAAATGAACAGCTGATCAGCATCACCTGATACCTCAGCTGTTCATTTGAAATAACCGGCGGGAGAGCGCAGCACAAAACGGGAAAGCCGGCGGTGAAGTCTTTTCCCTGCCGGCTTCCCCGCCTGGGTCCTTCGCTCCCTGCTCCTTGGTGCTGCGCTCCCCGCCCGGTCCTAACTTACGATCGGGATGTGAGGTGGCGGGGGGAGCGCAGGATCGGGGTGGGAGGCTGCGGGGAAGCAGTATGGGGCTGTGTGATTGTTTAAAAGCCGGCGGCTTTTTACCGCCTGCCGGCTTTTAAACAATCAGGAGAATTCTCTCACGCTGGGATGGCATTCCGATATTAGCGTCCCATTGACTTGCATTGGTTTCCGGTATCGGAATCGGCGATATCCGATACTTTTTGGGTATCGGTCCGATCCAATCCGATCCGATATTTCCCGATATCGGAAGGTATCGCTCAACATTAAGTAATACATAAGAATAATATGTACTATGTCTGACCACTACAAACACTCATCTGAACTGGTCCAAGTGCTGTCAGGTTTTTTCACGGGCAGCACTTAGACAATACGGTCGTGTGAATATAGGCTTATGATGCATCTGGTAATAAACATGTTAAGGATGGGCCGCTACTCATGGGCCACTGCTGTGTGCTTGCCCCCCAGGCTAAAATGTGCCAGCCAGCCCCTGCTGCACCGGGTGCCAGAAAACCTAGATACACCTTTGGAATAGGTATCCTGCAAAGTAAGGATGGGGTTTGGTGTTTTTAAATGATTTTATTGACTCTGTGCATTTATATTTTGTATCAATAATATGATATGGTTATATATATCTTCTGGATATCAGGAGGGCTTATCCCTGTGCCTTGACTCTCTCCTTCTCCTTCGATGTCCTGTATAGGCCAAAAAAAACTACGCGTTTCGAGGACTCACAGTTCCTCTTCGTCAGCTTCTCGCTGGTAGTCAAACTGGTAACCTAATAAAGTCCAAACGCCCCCCACAAAGATAATACAACCAAAGAAATGGAGGAAGATCCAATACTAACAAGACGGTGCAAAAGGACATATGGAGGTGCAATAGAACTAAGATAGAATTCCAATAAGAATAGACTGTGTGTGAAAAAAATAATAATAAAAAAGACTTTGTTCAAACTTTCACAATTAGTTAAAAATGAATAAAAATTATATACTTATATTTCTGATGGCTATAAAAAACAGTCTGTTAATCAGTGTATATTACCAGGATAGTATAAATTCGGCACTTAGTACCATCCAGAGATAAAAAGGAAAAAATGAAGGAGAAAAATAAAAACATTATATAGTATCTCCAATAGGGGTATCAATGTATAGAAACAAATACATATATAAAATAGGTGGATTCAAAGGAATATATCCAAAAGACATATTATATTGATAAAATATAAGGAGGTTCATAAAAGTGCAATGTAAATGTTCAATTGGTACTGGGATAAAAAATACATACAGTATATACCGCTGCGAGTTGAAGGCATACAGCTGACTCTCGTGATTAAGGCCCTTCAGAGCCAAGCTATTTAATGTGAAGATCCATTTGGATTCCATCCGCGACATTAATCTCAGGTAATCACCTCCCCTCCATTTTCTGGGGACTAATCGGATCCCACAAAACTTAGTGTCCTTATAAGATTGGTTGTGGAACTTCCGGTAGTGCCGGGACAGTGGATGCCCTTCAAAACCTTCATTCATGTTGATAAAGTGTTCCTTCAGCCTTTTGATAACTTGCGCTTTGTACAGACATCTCCTCCTGCCAAGGCATAAAAAGGGCGTGGCTTGGGGTGTGGATAGGGGCGTGGCCAGACTACGCGTGCCGCATGGTTTCGCCCTCTTTCTAGTCCTCATAGGTTGGCGGTATGCTTGTACTGAGCAGATCTGGGATATCAGTGATTAGGTCCCATATTGTGCACTGTAAGGTCTGGAAAAGCTCCTTCTATCCGTCTCTGTAGCACCAGAGGAAGAACAGAGGGGAAAAGACAGGATTTTCTACATGTCGCGTTATGTAGATGTTCTGCAGATTTATCACAACCGTCCACAAGAAGAAACTGCCATCACAGAGCCGCCTTTAGCTGTTGGAAAAGTTTAAACTTAGTTTTGAATAGTTGCTATAGCCAACAAGGACTTTCTATTTATGCTGGGTCACATGATGCTGGTGCTGGGTGATGTCATGTGACGGAATGTTGTGGGTGATGATGTCACAGAGGGCGTTGTGATGTCACCCTTGGGGTATATAAGGGGGCTCCATCCACCTGGAGCTCATATCTCATTGGCCATATCTTGGTGCTGAGATACCCCCTGGAGACAATGAGGATCGCCATATTGTTTCTGTGCTGTACCCTGTTCTACCCTGTGAATTACCATAGGCTGCCGGTGAGTACCTGTCTATTATTACATATGGAGGACGTTTAGAATCAGCTGCGGCAGGGGAAGGGGATGGGGAGGGGGGTCCTGTAAGAATTTACCTGCGGGAATAAGAGGTTATGGCAGGGAAAGGAGCTTAGGAAGTGACAGTCAGAGGGGATATAAGTGTGGGGTGACCCCTCTGACTCCCACATTCCTGCCTTGTCCTTGTAGTGATTAATGACTTTGGTGTTGTCCCTTATATATCACTTTGCAGTCACCAGTGATCGCTCCGCACTGTGATCCTAAACTACAGTCTCATTTACCTTTTTGCAAACGCCCAGAAGGGGAGGAGTGACATCACACCCATGTGAGCAGATCCCGCCCACTTTTACTGCAGTCGTAATGCGAGCTAGCTGTATTCTGTTTTCATGGAAATATCAGCAGCTGCTCCCCCTAGTGTTTACAAGATGAAAACATCAAAAGAGTTAAAATATTTTTTTCAGATTTTATACCATTAAAACCTTTTTAAATATATATGTGTATTTATATATAAATATAAATACTTTACAATTTTACAATTGTAAAAAAATTGCTGACACTTTCCCTTTAAAAGATCTAAAGACGTTCTGCTTCATGTGCCATTGTGACCAATCACAGCACAGATTATATTTTTTAAACTTTTCTTGAAAAACTGAAGCTGCTCCGTGATTGGAAATCATGTGGAAGGGTTCTCTTTTAGACATTTAGTTAGGTCCAAAGTATCAGTGACATGATGGATAGAACTGTGCAATGATGTCACAGAGGGCTTTGTGATGTCACCCCTGGGTATATTAGAAGCCTCGGCCCATCTGCAGCTTGTATCTCATTGACCATACCTTGGTGCTGAGAGACCTCTGGAGATGATGAGTATCATCCTATCATTTCTGTGCTTTACGTTGCTCTACCCCCCACATTACAGTACACTGAGGGCGAGTATGTTCTCATCAATATGGAGGTCACAAGGATCAGCTAATGAGAATATCGCCTCTTGCAGGACTTCTCATACTGGACACGTGACCGTCCGTCATATGAAAGTCCAACTGTAAATAATATTCCATGGACCCTGGAGGTGAATCCCAAACTTCTTCCTGATCTTCTCAATGGGATATTTCTGAAAGTTGCTTGATAATGTATCCATCACTGTATAATAACAAGGGCTCTCTGTTTGACTGGATTGGGTATAAATATACAGGACTTTATTATGTTTTTTTTCTTTATTATAGGATGACCCACTACCCGTGGATCTCAGAAGAAGCACCTATCAAGCTTCCATCAATCTTCCTCTTTGGCTCTTCCGTGACGCAGTTTTTGTTGCGGTGATGACACTACTGACAATACTAGAGTATTTGGCCTTAAGTTTTGTCCTGAGCAAGTGGGCAATGTCTGAACCTGGTGAAACAATCAGAAAACTCCTGAGAACAAAACCATTCTGAAGGAACAAAGTGCTTGTAAGGAGCCGATTTGCATCCCTCAGATTCAGAAGCAAGACTCCAGGAGAACACCTGTCCTGCCCAATGGCAAATGTTCTACTCCATCCATGGCTCCTGCACCGCAGGATGCGAAAAAGGTTCCTAGTTGCAACTATAAAGTGGCGTTCAGTGATATTGTCTGGGTCAGAATGATCCCTCACAACAATATAGGAAGAAGAGCTCGAAGTTCAACGGAGCTTAAAGAGAGGTTACTGATTTTTCAGAGAAGCCAACAACCCAGAATTCCAGAGCCAAGAGCACCAGAACCTAGAACACCAGAACCTACCATGTCAGAACCTAGTATGTCAGAACCTAGAATGCCAGAGCCTGAAATGCCTACAACACCTCAACCCAAAATCAAGAGGAGAAGATGTTTCCTTAGATGTCTTAGAGGCGAGGAAGATTGAGAAGGCAACTGCTTGAACTTTCCCATTGCTCGTGTTTTCATCACAGGTTAGTCCTATACATGCTGTCTGATGGGCACCATCTTACTACATACAATGCAGCATTGCACCTGAAATCGCATGGATATTTTGTCACACACTTGCACTTTAGCACCTTATCATATGGCGCATATATCTATGAACGCTTTGCTAAGTATCACTGTCTAGTATGTGCTTCTGATGAACCTATTTTAGGAAAACGTGTCGAGGTTTGGCATACTATGTACTTGAGTTTGGCGTACTATGTGCTTGTTGGTAAATTCTATTGCCATCTATAATCTACTAGATATTATAATGTCTCTGGTGGGATGCCCCATGCCGAATTGTTGATAACTGACTATGAGCATTGTCCTCTATTTCTTATCTACTATGGTTACAGGTTGATGTGAAGAGAGCTGTGCCATTGGTAGCGATTTTTCTACTGATTTGTCAGTTATATTTATGTTAGTTTAGCAAATTTCTGCTTGTAGGGTCTAATGTTTTACCATAGTGTATGTTCTGTGAGCTAAATTGTCATACTTATGCACTAGATAGATTATAAATTGTGATGCTTATGTACAAGATAGATTATTAGTTTAATCGGTGATTTTTTAAATATTTTTTAGCATCAGGAGACTCAAGAATCGCATCTTACAGAAGACAAGAAGCCTAAATGCCGAAGGGTGATGACCTGTTGATGGCCCACAGCTGGAGGGTCATTACCTCTTGATGGCACAAAACTGGACAGAAGATAAAAACATTTGATGGCACACAGCCGGAGGGTGATGACCTATTGATGGCCATAGCCAGAGGGTCATTACCTGTTGATGGCACACAGCCGGAGGGTGATGACCTATTGATGACCATAGCCAGAGGGTCATTACCTGTTGATGGCACACAGCCGGAGGGTGATGATCTATTGATGGCCATAGCCAGAGGGTCATTACCTGTTGATGGCACACAGCCGGAGGGTGATGACCTATTGATGACCATAGCCAGAGGGTCATTACCTGTTGATGGCACACAGCTGGAGGATGATGACCTATTGATGGCCATAGCCAGAGGGTCATTACCTGTTGATGGCACACAGCCGGACAGAGGATAATTACCTGTTGATGGCACACAGACGGATGGTCATTACCTGTTCATGGCGCACTGCCGGATGGTCATTACCTATTGATGGCACACAGCCGGAGGGTGATGACCAATTGATGGCCATAGCCAGAGGGTCATTACCTGTTGATGGTGCACTGCCGGATGGTCATTACCTGTTGATGGCACACAGCCGGAGGGTGATGACCTATTGATGGCCATAGCCAGAGGGTCATTACCTGTTGATGGCGCACTGCCGGATGGTCATTACCTGTTGATGGCACACAGCTGGAGGGTGATGACCAGTTGATGTCGGACTGCCGGATGGTCATTACCTGTTGATGGCACACAGCCGGACAGAGGATCATTACCTGTTGATGGCACAAAGCCGGTCAGAGGATAAGATCTTTTGATTGCATACACCGAGTCCCTCCCTGATAACAGGGAACCCTGGGGAATACTCGTCATCTTGATCCCCCACTGACTAAATACTTGCTCCACCTCAGCCTACACCATCATGGAGGACACTTCCACCTGTGTCCACTGTAAGGTTCGACTTTCTTTTATCATTTCAGCAGATTAATAAACATCATAAAGCTGTAAAACTATCGAGTAATTTATTATAAATTATTATAAAGAAATATAAAGTATAATAGATAGCTATAGAGGGCACAGAAGACGACTAACTATAGTAAGCATGGTATCGCCTGATATATACTGTATATTCTAGATGGCGCTATTACACTAAATACATCACAACCTCCAGGGTGATATTACCGTACAATGTGAGATCACTAATAATGGCCACAGATTATGAGAAAATGACCAGCTCCATAGTCCTGGAGTTATTATAAATGTCTCTAGTGTGAGGCAGGGACTGGACGAGTGTTGGAGGGAGGTATATTCCCCCAGGACGTCCTTTATGTATCCATGCTGTAGAATCTGCCGTATACTTCTGTTCTAGCAGTCAGACATTTCACTCTGCAAATCACAGGCTCAACATTGTGTAAAACTACCACCGTATATAAGAGCACTCAGAATAAAAACTAGCGGCATGCCGTGCACTGCCCACGTCATGTGTACGGGATACAGGACCTGCAGGACCTGGTACGGCCATTATAGTTGATAGATTAATGATACCTGTGCAGATGAAGGGAAAAAAATATGTGCAACAGCAGGAGGAGAAAGTCTCAAAATGTAATTTGAAGAGTATAATAGAGAAATGGGAAACTTCTGGAGATGCAGATAAGTGGTACCAGGGCAAAACGTAAGTGCAGTCAGACATGGGAAAAGTGCAAATGATCGAGCGTAAAGGTTTGTTTAGTAGAAAAAATATTAAAACTTAGCTTTTATTAGCCATATAAAACACTGCTCCACAAAGAATACAGCAAATGTGCAACTATCATAGCTTACAGACCTACACGTTTCAAGAAATCATGTCTTAATTATGGCCCTACTACTAGAATGACAAAAAGACATATATATATATATATATATATATATATATATATATATATATATATATCCACGTGCCTGTATGACCTCCCTACAACGCCTGGGCATGCTCCTGATGAGGTTGCGGATGGTCTCCTGTGGGATCTCCTCCCAGACCTGAACTAAAGCATCTGCCAACTCCTGGACAGTCTGTGGTGCAACGTGACGTTGGCGGATGGAGCGAGACATGATGTCCCAGATGTGCTCAATCGGATTCAGGTCTGGGGAACGGGCGGGCCAGTCCATAGCTTCAATGCCTCCATCTTGCAGGAACTGCTGACACACTCCAGCCACATGAGGTCTGCCATTGTCCAGCATTATGAGGAACCCAGGGCCAACCGCACCAGCATATGGTCTCACAAGGGGTCTGAGGATCTCATCTCGGTACCTAATGGAAGTCAGGCTACCTCTGGCGAGCACATGGAGGGCTGTGCGGCTCTCCAAAGAAATGCCACCCCACACCATTACTCACCCACTGCCAAACCGGTCATGCTGAAGGATGTCACTCTCCACGGCGTCTCCAGACTCTGTCACGTCTGTCACATGTGCTCAGTGTGAACCTGCTTTCATCTACGAAGAGCACAGGGAGCGAGTGGCAACTTTGCCAATCCTGGTGTTCTGTGGCAAATGCCAAGCGTCCTGCATGGTGTTGGGCTGTGAGCACAACCCCTATCTGTGGACGTCGGGCCCTCATACCACCCTCATGGAGTTAGTATCTAACCGTTTGTGCAGACACATGCACATTTGTGGCCTGCTGGAGGTCATTTTGCAGGGCTCTGGCAGTGCTCCTCCTGTTCCTCCTTTCACAAAGGCGGAGGTAGCGGTCCTGCTGCTGGGTTGTTGCCCTCCTACGGCCCCCTCCACATCTCCTGGTGTACTGGCCTGTCTCCTGGTAGCGCCTCCAGCCTCTGGACACAGCCAACCTTCTTGCCACAGCTCGCATTGATGTGCCATCCTGGATGAGCTGCACTATCTGAGCAACTTCTGTGGGTTGTAGAGTCTGTCTCATGCTACCACGAGTGTGAAAGCACAACCAACATTCAAAAGTGACCAAAACATCAGCCAGAAAGCATTGGTACTGAGATGTGGTCTGTGGTCCCCACCTGCAGAACCACTCCTTTATTGAGGTTGTCTTGATAATTGCCAATAATTTCCATCTATCCTCTATTCCATTTGCACATCAGCATGTGAAATTGATTGTCAATCAGTGTTGCTTCCTAAGTGGACAGTTTGATTTCACAGAAGTTTGATTTACTTGGAGTTATATTCTGTTGTTTTAAGTGTTCCCTTTATTTTTGGAGCAGTTTATATAGATACATACAGTGAGTACGGAAAGTATTCAGACTCCTTTAAATTTTTCACTCTTTGTTTCATTGCAGCCATTTGATAAATTCTAAAAAGTTCATTTTTTTCTCATTAAAGTGCACTCAGCACCCCATCTTGACTGAAAAAAACAGCAATATAGAATTTTTTTGCAAATTTATTAAAAAAGAAAAACTGAAATATCACATGGTCATAAGTATTCAGATCCTTTGCTCAGACACTCATATTTAAGTCACATGCTGTCCATTTCCTTGTGATCCTCCTTGAGATGGTTCTACTCCTTCAATGGAGTCCAAATGTGTTTAATTAAACTGATAGGACTTGATTTGGAAAGGCACACACCTGTCTATATAAGACCCCACAGCTCACACTACATGTCAGACCAAATGAGAATCATGAGCTCAAACGAACTGCCCAAGGAGCTCAGAGACCGAATTGTGGCAAGGCACAGATCTAGCCAAGGTTATAAAAGAATTTCTGCATTACCCAAGGTTCATAAGAGCACAGTGGCCTCCATAATCCTTAAATGGAAGAAGTTTGGGACCACCAGAAGTCTTCCTAGACCTGGCCGTCCAGCCAAACTGAGCAATCGTGGGAGAAGAGCCTTGGTGAGAGAGGTAAAGAAGAACCCCAAGATCACTGTGGCTGAGCTCCAGAGATGCAGTAGGGAGATGGGAGAAAGTTCCACATAGTCAACTATCACTGCAGCCCTTCCCCAGTTGGGCCTTTATGGCAGAGTGGCCAGATGGAAGCCTCTCCTCATATGAAAGCCCGCATAGAGTTTGCTCAAAAACACATGAAGGACTCCCAGACTATGAGAAATAAGATTCTCTGGTCTGATGAGACGAAGATAGAACTTTTTGGTGATAATTCTAAGTGGTATGTGTGGAGAAAACCAGGCACTGCTCATCACCTGCCTAATACAATCCCAACAGTGAAACATGGTGGTGGCAGTTGTTAGAACCCTCCTGTTAGTTTTTTCTATTTTGTGGTCATGTGACCTTCTGCCTATTTATTCCAGCTCCGCCCTTCAGGCTTTGCTGGACTTCAGTGTTACTTTGACTCTTAATCTAGCCAGGTGCTTTGTACCTACTGTATCTCTCTAGTTTGTTTGGTCCTTGGACCACTAAGTACTTTTGTCTGTTTGTCTTCTTCTGCTACTACTTCTGCCAGGAGGTGTCCAGTTTTGTCCCAGTCCTTAGTTCTTTTAGGGACCCCTCCCTTTAATCTATAGGTCTGTGTTCAGATTAGCCGCGGACATAGGCGGGTCTGTTTGCAAGGAACAGGTTGCCCGCTGCATCGTAAGGAATCAGCTTAGTCCTATTGTATGGACAGATTTCCTCTCTTTCCTTAGTTCTTGTAGCAGATCATAACAGCAGTATCATGCTATGGGTGTGTTTTTCAGCTGCAGGGACAGGACGACTGGTTGCAATTGAAGGAAACATGAATGCGGCCAAGTACAGAGATATCCTGGATGAAAACCTCTTCCAGAGTGCTCTGCACCTCAGACTTGGCCAAAGGTTCACCTTCCAACAAGACAATGACCCTAAGCACACAGCTAAAATAACAAAGGAGTGGCTTCAGAACAACTATGTGACCATTCTTGACTGGCCCAGCCAGAGCCCTGACCTAAACCCAATTGAGCATCTTTGGAGAGACCTGAAAATGGCTGTCCACCAACGTTTCCCATTCATCCTGACGGAACTGGAGAGGATCTGCAAGGAAGAATGGCAGAGGATCCCAAAATGCTGGTGTGAAAAACTTGTTGCATCATTCCCAAGAAGACTCATGGCTGTACTAGCCCAAAAGGGTGCTTCTACTCAATACTGAGCAAAGGGTCTGAATACTTATGCCCGTGTGATATTTCAGTTTTTCTTTTTTATTAAATTTTGCAAAAATTTCTTCATTTCTGTTTTCTTTCAGACAAGATGGGGTGCAGAGTGACCTTTAATGAGAAAAAAATGAACTTTTTAGAATTTACCAAATGGCTGCAATGAAACAAAGAGTGAAAAATGTAAAGGGGTCTGAATACTTTCCGTACCCAGTGTACATGCATGGAAATAAATGCAGAATTATATTTCTTAATACTGCAGTATCAGATCCTGTCTTGAATTTAACCCCTGTGGTATCCAATGTGAAAATCCACAGGGACTCCCCTGATGAATTACAATTGAGGAAATCATGAATTTTATATTCTCTATCATTACTTAAGGACATAAAACTATCTGTTTTAACCGCATGTAGACACGCTTTGCACCGATTGGCTCCACATCTGAAGAAACCTTTTGTGCTGAGCCAATTTGGTTGTACAGTATTAGTCTCACTCAGGGGTGGATTAAGAGTAGCAAGGGCCCCCTCCACACACCTGATTTATCACGTGACATGTCACATGATCCCCGTGATAGATCATGTGATAGTTCACGGGAAATTAATTTGGCATAATATTAATTGTGCTGCCCCATCTGAGAGCAGCACAATATTGGGGCAGATACCCTGATTCCAGCGATGTGTCACTTTTTCAGCTGCTTGTTGTCATTTTGAGAAAATCACCGTTTTATCTGCTGCAGATCTAGCAGCTCTCTGAATGCTGCGCTCTGTATAGCCCCGCCCACACCACTGATTGGCAGCTTTCTGCCCATGCTCAGTGTACACAGAAATCTACTGATCAGTGATGGGGGTGGGGTCCTACAGAACTTACTAGTCATCTAGTGATAATTACCTTCTGACAAATCAATGATTTTATCAAAACAACACTAAGCAGCCCAGCAAGTGACACATTACTCAGATTAGGTGGCAAAAACCTGATGACAGATTCCCTTTAAAGGAGCTGTAAACACAAAAAAAGTTTGTATTAAAAAATACAAGCCATTTGTTAAATTAACTTTTTTTCATTGTTAATTCACATTAGACTGTATCTTCAACACTTTTGTCAGCAGGTCTTATTACAGACTCTGAATAGGGCAGCTCTCTCCCTCTCCCTCAGCAGAAAGTCACAGCATGGTTAAAAAACGGGATCTTTTATGATTTTCTCATAATAAATAAAAAAGGACATGCAAGTCCTCCAAACTATTTTCCGTTTCTGTATAGGGGAGGTCCTAAATCTTTCTTGTTCTTTAGTTGATCACATGTCAAAAATGCAAAGCATTTACTATGAACTCGCCTAAAAAAATATACACTTGGAGAGTAATATCATCATTTGCATGTAAATATTCCTTGACTCTAAGAGCTCGCTCACACTGTCGTATAACACGGCCGAATGCTATGTGATGTTTTATCGGATAGGACTCGGCCCTATGTTATACTATGGGACAGTGCAGATCTGCGATTATTGGCATGGGAAAATAATCTCATTCGATATTCGGACCATGTGCACCCATACAAGTCTACGGGTGCACGTAAAACATTGGACTGCACTCGGATGTCATCCAAGTGCAGTCCGATGAACACTCACAGAGACTATGGAGAAGATGGAGAAATTAAGTTCTCCATCTTCTCCATATCTGTGCTGCGAGAGAATCGGATCACACTCAGTTGAAGCTCTGACAGAGTTTGAGCCGAGTGTCATTAGCATAATTGGCCCTATTCTCTTGCATGAGAGAATATATGGCTTAGTGAGTGGACCCTAAAACTGAATAGTAGTGACGGACAGGAACCTCACAAGCGGGATCCATGTAGCTCTCAGATGTCATGTAGGTAGGGCTTCATTCCATGGAGTAGGGCTTAATTTCAAGGTATATAAAAAAAATGGACTTCAAATAAAAATTAAATGAACACAAAAAGCACTAATTGAATTATTTTTTTCGTATTTATGTTTGCAGCCCCTTTAAAAACCCTTTGAGGACCAAGACACATATATGTCCCATAGTTTTAAACTGGAAAAAAATTTGATTGAATAAAATGTAAGGTCCTCGAAGGTTTAAGTAGGTCATAAATTCATATGAATACTTGCTCATACAATTGCACATGCCAAAAGATGAAGAAGAGCAGAATCAAAAATA
>NW_027362871.1:5260000-5315000 GCF_046119375.1 Phyllobates terribilis | reverse complement strand
AAAAAATTATATCTTCGTCTCATCAGACCAGAGAATTTTATTTTTCATAGTCTGGGAGTCCTTCATGTGTTTTTGAGCAAACTCTATGCGGGCTTTCATATGTCTTGCACTGAGTAGAGACTTCCATTGGGCCACTCTGCCATAAAGGCCCGACTGGTGGAGAGCTGCAGTGATAGTTGACTTTGTGGAACTTTCTCCTATCTCCCTACTGCATCTCTGGAGCTCAGCCACAGTGATTTTGGGGTTCTTCTTTACCTCTCTCACCAAGGCTATTCTCCCACAATTGCTCAGTTTGGCTGGACAGCCAGGTCTAGGAAGACTTCTAGTGGTCCCAAACTTCTTCCATTTAAGGATTATGGAGGCCACTGTGCTCTTAGGACCCTTGAGTAATGCATAAATTCTTTTGTAACCTTGGCCAGATCTGTGCCTTGCCACAATTCTGTCTCTGAGCTCCTTGGGCAGTTCCTTTGAGCTCATGATTCTCATTTGGTCTGACATGCACTGTGAGCTTTGAGGTCTTATATAGACAGGTGTGTGCCTTTCCAAATCAAGTCCTATCAGTTTAATTAAACACAGCTGGACTCCAATGAAGGAGTAGAACCATCTCAAGGAGGATCACAAGGAAATGGACAGCATGTGACTTAAATATGAGTGACTGAGCAAAGGGTCTGAATACTTATGACCATGTGATATTTCAGTTTTTGTTTTCTAAATAAATTTGCAAAAAATTTCTACATTTCTGTTTTAATCACACGCTGATGACCTATCTTATGAAAAGAGTCAAGTCCCAGACAACCGTCTTTTACTCTTTACTGCCATCTTCCCCATGTTTAGGGTGGATAGTGTAGGGCGCCCATTGTTCATACCCAGAATCTATGCCTGTTCCATGTGCAGGAGGTGTGAGTTGTATATATTACACAAAGGTCAACATTGGAGATGAACTCCAATCCTGACCGTTTTAACCCCTGTGATCAATAGTGACTTTATTAGTCAATAAAGACTCATTCAGACGTCCGTGGTAATCAGTCCATGCACGGACTTTCCCGACCCTAACGTGACTGTTTTATATATTTCTATGAAGCTGTAGACACTCCTGACCCGAGGGCATGTCATTCTGTACGGGGAGTTGGGGAGGAGCGTCAATGTTACTTTGTAACCGCACAGATTTATGTGTCATTTATGTCCATTTTATAGTATTGGGGTAATTCACCTGGGGGATCTAATAAATTCCAAATCATCAAATATTCTGAATTATTACATGTCCGTCATAAAGTATACAAACCTCCCTTGGATTGGTATATAGAGCCCAAAAACAAGCTGCTAATTCAAAATGTTATCAGGGTAATTTCCTAATTTTCTGCTCAGTTTCTTGCTTCTGATCTTGTAAAATTCCCCATTTCATTGCTGATCTGTGCCAGATTATCTGGTTCATTAACCCTCGACTGGTGAGGTGGGGTTTATGTCACGCAACTGGTGAGGTGGGGTTTCCTATACCCCAGTGTTTAGAAATCTCTTATTTTTACAGAAAATGCGAAGATCACGTTTGTTTTAATCGTTTTCTTATTGGCGATTGATTGCATATGAGTGTAACAAATTTTTGACACCCACAAATGGATGGAAGCTAGTGAGACACGTATCCTCATACCAGCATTTTTCAATGAATGGCAGCCGAACAAAAATTCCCTGGGGTGTGGCGACCCCCACCTCACCAGTTGAGGGTTAAAGGGATTTTCCTTTAACCCGTTGGTGCAGCTGTTTTTTTTTTTGTAACTGTGCACTAGTCACCTTCCTTGGGTCCAGCACAGGGTCTCTGCCACTGCTCCCAGTGTCTGTTACTGTCCTTTGGCCTCACGTCGACAGCGCTGCAACCAATAACTGAGATCAGCAGCTTTGCCCGAGTTAACGGCACTACTTGCTCAGAGTCACTGAACTCACTGACTGGCTGCAGCGCTGTCAATGTGACAAATAGCTGACACTCTGCATTAGACCCAGAGAGGGTGAGTAAAGTATTGCTTTAAAAAAGAAAAGAAAATTGTATTAAAAAAACTGTAGTGTAATTCTTTAGCATCTTCTATAAGTGCAGCATAAATGACTCTAATGCTATGTCCGTAAAGGACAGCGGCCCAATCTAATCTATACACACCAGCACACACACAACACAAGGGAGTTTACAAAAATATTCTAATTGCACATTACGGAATAAACTACTTTACATACGTACTTTGTACTGATATAGTCACAATTAGGGTAATATTGCTTGACAACATATTTTAAAATATCTTAAAACAAAAATCAATTTCTGCATATAAATTACAGCCAAAATATGCAACACAAAATAAAAAAATAGATCATGATTTTATTATACTCGTCACAAAAATAAGCAATGATGGCATCAATAAATAAACCATAAATAATATATATAAAAAAAACACACAAAACCCTTTGCAATCAAGGAGAACTCCCAAAAGACCTGCGGCTCCACCGTTGGGGTTTGCTCACACACAGCGCTTGTGCAGAATTTTTTTTTTTTAATTCTTTGTACCATAAATAGCCACAAAATCTCATTCCCATGTTGCATATTTGTTTATTGCCCCACGGTGCGTTCTCAATTCAGGAAGAAGCATGCACCTTTTCATGAACCGTGAGCGTCTGTCTGACTCCAGCACACCTCCTCATCAAGACCAATGTGAACAGCGCCGCTCTTGATGACTCTGGCCCCATCTCTTTTAGGATCATGTTGAGACTGGACAAAAGTAAGAGCTGCTCTATTTTTTGCCCTCATTCATTTCGAGGATTAGTGTCCCTTTAAGAGGCTTTCCCTTTCATTGTTTTTGGGAGTTCTACTTTTAAAAGGGTTGTCCTGGATTAGAAAATGAAAACTCTATTCCCCACCTTCCCCCGCAGACACGGCCCCATGTCTGTTACTGCGGCTCAGCCCCTACATCGCTGGGCTACCACCCCAGGCACAGATCATGGGAAGAAGACGCTGCTTCTGACTATCACGGACCTCACTTATAAGCTGCATCTTCAGAAGATTTTGGAATCTGCAGTTGGGAGGGACGGTCATTTTATGATGATCTTCCTATTACATCTAGTAGCTTTGTTCTTGTATTGTAGCACTACAAGCGCTTGTAAACTCGTCTATAAAACCAATATGATATTGGTCACAATGAGCAGACAAGTCAAGAAGTGAGAACGATTATTCTGGTAAGATTATCCATGCAATTTACAAAAAAAACTAATAGCAGCTTCAATGAGCATTCAAGATGGCAGCCGTCCGCTATGCAGCAGGCAGACACGTAAAGGATGGCGGGGGGATACTACACAACATTGACTCTTACCATATTAGTACTAGCCCAGTAATGTGACGCTGAGACCCCACATGTAACTGACGCGCCCCCTGGGACATATTCCTTTTTGAGGGGAATACCCGGCACCGGATCAGATGGGGGGGGTTTTGTAGTCTCCGAGCGGCTGTGACCCGGCCCGTGCCCAGGGCGTCAAGCTCAGTGTTATGTGGCAGTCCTACAGATGTTATTAAGAGTTCTTTTGTGTCGACTACGCCACCCGTTGTGATGCGGTCACTGGGGCCGCCGCTGCAGCAGGTTCCGCTGAGGCTGATGGTGGATGCGCAGCTTGGTGGGATAACCCCCAACGGGAGGGGTATAGCCTCAGAGGGGACAGGCGCAGAGGATGGGGGTTGTGGTGGTGTAGTGCAGACGGCAGTGAAGACAGAGTCGGGTTGTGCAGTTAAGGGTGTTTACTTACTGCAGATGTTGTACTGGTCACTCCAGCTGCTAGTGACCACCCGAGCCGTGCTGCGTCCACCAGGTCCTGGATCCAGCCAACCCCCAAACAAGTCCGGAGCGTGGCCCTGAGCTCTCTTTCTGTCCCGTTCTCTGGCCGTCCCCACCAGTAATCCACCTAGGTCCAGCTCCCTCGGGCCTTCTGTTGGGACACCCTTGGCCCTGGGTTCCCTGACCCTTCATGTGGTGTGCCTTCGGGGTGGATGTGATGGGTGACCGTGGCAGACGCTGCCCACGGTCTCCGGTCTCTGGCTGGGGAATGTTTTTACCCCCACCAGCTTGGGTTCCGGTACCCTGATGCCGACTCTTCACCCGGTGCTTTTAGTTGGGATCTCAGAGTCCTTCTCTTCTGTGCTCTGGGTCTCTCTCTTTTCTCCTCTCTCACTCTGGGTCCTTGTCTTTCTTCTCTCCTCTGCTCCTGACTTGTTCTCTGCAGCTGACTGACTCTCTGCATCTGATCCTCTGCATCTGACCCTGATCTTAGTTGGTGCCCACCTTATATACACCCTCTATGTGTGAGCTCAGGTGACCAGCACCCAATGAGCTCCTAACTTTACCCAGGCTGCTCCCCCTATCTGCCCCTACACTACTTGGGATGTACCACCCCCCTCCCACTCCAGCCAGGAACAGACTCGGTCGTACCTGCACATTTCTAAGTGGGAGTACCGTCGGTCTGCTCCTCGGAAATGGGATGTGTGTAGTGCATGCAGCCTACCGAGCTCAGATCCACACTCCATCCTTACCCGGGAGTGGAATATCACACCTCTGGGTTGAGGTGCAATACCCCTGTAGCAGCCGAATCCTCAGGGTGCTACATTCCCCCCTGGTAAATCACAGCACGTCCTCGGGCTGTAAGACATAAAACATCACCAAAACATACAAATTTTTTTTTTTTTTCATATAAACATAATAAAACATATAAAACATTATATATATAAAACTTTTCATATAAACATTCTCGTCGTCTCTTGTTTCAGGTTCCTCCTCCGGACACTGTGCAACGTGTGTCCGGGAAAAGTGCGACAGTCTCTTAGAAAAACTGGCTTTCTATAAAACCGGTAGGGGGCACTTTAGGAAGCGCAACTATATACAGGGGAAGTTGGCCGCTCTCAATCCTCGGCCAGGTAGAGGGAAGGGAATGGCTGCTCACAGTCCTCAGCCTGTGGGATTAAGGGGTTAACGGGTAAACAGTTCACTCAGCTGGTCCCAACGGGGACTATATATAAGTATCAACAGTTTCTTTGGTACCCGGTCGGGTAACTTATTTACAGCTACTGCTCTGCCGCACTCAACGGCGTCTTCCTCCTGCTCTTTGCTTATAGCTGGTGGTAACTTCAGACCCGTTCGGGCACGTATGCTGGGCAAATAGATTTTCTCCCAGATGCGGCACTCTTGGTTTTATGGGCGCGGTGGTGGCGGCGCCCGGGTTGCCCAGGCCTTGCGGCCAGGCCTGGGGCACCTGGAAAGTGAAGGGCACCGTAAGGACGGCGGCGCCCTGGGCTACTTGGCCCTGCGACCAGGCCGGTGGCTCCGCGGAGGTAGGGGGCGCTGTTGGTATTGCGGCGCCCGGGGGTACTAGGCCTTGCGACCAGGCTGGTGGTACTTCCTGCTTGGTCACGCTCGGGGTCGAGGCGTGTGACGTCACAGGGGTCGCGGCGGCGGCTTCCGGTTGGGGCCTAGTCTGCGTCGGTGACATGGCGTTTTCGGGCACAGCAGGGGGACTTTCGGGCTCTGCGACGGGGAGCTGGGGCAGGTAAGCGGTGTCACGGCTTGGGGTATAGGCGTCCCCTTTACCTGCCTCCATGCGTTCGGCTCCCTCCTCGGCGCCGTCTCCGGCCTTGGGTCCTCCCGCGCCATCCTCAGAGGCGGTCTCCTTCCTCATCTCGGCTGGCGTGCTCCGGGTCTTGGTTTCAGCTTGCGTCTTGGTTTCAGCTTGCTGGGCCATCTCCCGGCTCCATTCCGCCAATATCTCGCGCTGTACCCGGGCCATCCTCCGTGCGAGGCCCTCCAGGGCAGTCTGCGCACACTCCCGGTCTCGGGGGAGCTGTGCAAGGACCTCCACTAGGCCTAGTGGGGTCGTGGTGTCCAGCAGGCTCCTGACCAACGGGTCGGTGCTGCTCTGCTCTTCTTCCAGCAGGCTCCTGGCCAGCGGGCCGGTGCTGCTCTGCTCTCTGGACATCTCCGGGTGAGCTCCTCCGATATTCTTCTCCAGGCTACTTGCCTCCGGGTGCACTCGCTCCAGACTGCTCCAGGCGGCACCCATCTTCGCTCTTTTCTTTCGTCTCCTCCCACTTCGAGGGCGGTCCCGGGGTAACTCGGTGACTGTCAGCTCCAGGGGTAGTTCTTTCACGCTGACAGACACCTCCAGCATCACAGTCTCTGTTGGTGGGGGCGGTTTCCACTTTTGGCGCCATTTTCTGTCCTGGCCCACGATGGGAGGCGGCCTCTCGCCCTCCTTTGGCACGCCCATAATGGCGTCCGCTGCTCTTCCAAGGCGGGAAATCTGCGGTTTTGGCGGGAAGCGTCGCCCAGTGGCGGGAAACTCTGCAGATGGCGGGAACAAGTTGGAAATGGCGGACAATCGGCGGGAAACGACTGGTGATGGAGTCCGATGGCGTGGACCCTCCGGAACCGGCGGGAGACTTCTTTCTGAGGTAAACTTGCACCTTTCTTCAGGCACGCAGTACCCGGGTGTTGCGGGCACGTAATCCTGCCGACTACGCCAAAGTTGACGCGCCCCCTGGGACATATTCCTTTTTGAGGGGAATACCCGGCACCGGATCAGATGGGGGGGGTTTTGTAGTCTCCGAGCGGCTGTGACCCGGCCCGTGCCCAGGGCGTCAAGCTCAGTGTTATGTGGCAGTCCTACAGATGTTATTAAGAGTTCTTTTGTGTCGACTACGCCACCCGTTGTGATGCGGTCACTGGGGCCGCCGCTGCAGCAGGTTCCGCTGAGGCTGATGGTGGATGCGCAGCTTGGTGGGATAACCCCCAACGGGAGGGGTATAGCCTCAGAGGGGACAGGCGCAGAGGATGGGGGTTGTGGTGGTGTAGTGCAGACGGCAGTGAAGACAGAGTCGGGTTGTGCAGTTAAGGGTGTTTACTTACTGCAGATGTTGTACTGGTCACTCCAGCTGCTAGTGACCACCCGAGCCGTGCTGCGTCCACCAGGTCCTGGATCCAGCCAACCCCCAAACAAGTCCGGAGCGTGGCCCTGAGCTCTCTTTCTGTCCCGTTCTCTGGCCGTCCCCACCAGTAATCCACCTAGGTCCAGCTCCCTCGGGCCTTCTGTTGGGACACCCTTGGCCCTGGGTTCCCTGACCCTTCATGTGGTGTGCCTTCGGGGTGGATGTGATGGGTGACCGTGGCAGACGCTGCCCACGGTCTCCGGTCTCTGGCTGGGGAATGTTTTTACCCCCACCAGCTTGGGTTCCGGTACCCTGATGCCGACTCTTCACCCGGTGCTTTTAGTTGGGATCTCAGAGTCCTTCTCTTCTGTGCTCTGGGTCTCTCTCTTTTCTCCTCTCTCACTCTGGGTCCTTGTCTTTCTTCTCTCCTCTGCTCCTGACTTGTTCTCTGCAGCTGACTGACTCTCTGCATCTGATCCTCTGCATCTGACCCTGATCTTAGTTGGTGCCCACCTTATATACACCCTCTATGTGTGAGCTCAGGTGACCAGCACCCAATGAGCTCCTAACTTTACCCAGGCTGCTCCCCCTATCTGCCCCTACACTACTTGGGATGTACCACCCCCCTCCCACTCCAGCCAGGAACAGACTCGGTCGTACCTGCACATTTCTAAGTGGGAGTACCGTCGGTCTGCTCCTCGGAAATGGGATGTGTGTAGTGCATGCAGCCTACCGAGCTCAGATCCACACTCCATCCTTACCCGGGAGTGGAATATCACACCTCTGGGTTGAGGTGCAATACCCCTGTAGCAGCCGAATCCTCAGGGTGCTACATAACTACCGTGCAGCACGAATATAAAAGGATCAGTACGTTTTCTGAAAACCAGTGTCGGAAGCACTTAGAGAGAACCCTATGGCTCTTAGCCCCCAGATAACATGCAAGGATTCAAGTACGCGGGACCCCGCTAATCCGCTGATGGGCCGGATATCTGCAACGTACAGAGCTGGAATTCCTACAGAAATACAAAAGTGACCAGTAAATTCTGGACTATAAATTCTTATTATCTGCTTTATTTGTATCTTATTTTTCCACCCCAATGTATTCTCAAAAAAGTGATGGGAAATGCAATCTGTAGGGCCATCCTATAGGGACCACAGCTGATTTTTCAATTTCTTTGGGGTTACTGCTCTACCTCGCTTATATAAGTCAATAAGAAAGTCTCTCCCCACTATATTCTGGAGACCTACATAAAAGTGCCAAAGCTTTTTGTTTTTTTTTCTTTATTTCCTCCAATATTGTATTCATACAGGAATGCTTCCATTAAAGTTTGCAACATACTGTACTTTTTGGCATCTGTTTGAAGGATGGACCTATTTTGAAGTTCTGAAAAGTCTAATAGATCTGTACCGATACCGATTAATAATTAAAGGGGTTGTCCCGGACTTTAACATTGATGGCCTTTCTTTAAAGAGGTGGTCCACTACATTGTATAATGACCCCATCGATTTACACATGTTAACTAAATAAATGTTTTTGTAAATACCTCCTGCTTCCATATGTACCTGTGGGTGGCGCTATTGCTGACTGCTCAGTCTGCATCACGTGACCCCGGCTGCAGGTATTTGAAAGGTGTAATTTGATGGGGGCATTATACAATGTAGTGACCACCTCTTTAAGATAAGGCATCAATGTTTGATCAATTGGGGTGCTCATTAGCGGAGCTGCACTGCGGAGCTCTGTGGAGGGAATAGTGGCTGCGGCTGCGTACTACACATCTGCCCCCTAATGATTTGAACGGGTGGCCGATATGTAGTACTCCGTCAACAGAGCTCGGCACCTGAGCATTTCTGGCCACCGTTGACACAGGAACAGCTACAGCACGCACTATCAATCAGACATTGATGATCAAGTATAGGCCTTCAATAAAGTCTTGGACAGCCCCTTTAAAGTCTCCAAATGAGATTCTGAAGTTTTGTTTCATTGGCAGTCTATGTGGAAACAGTATAAAGTTACAGAAGATCGGACCGATGGTATACCATAGCACAAAACATTAGTCTTTAAGGGATTATTCAGCCATAGACATTGGGTCATGGTTTTAATCATGTGACGAAAATCACATTGTTTTGCTGTGGTCACAGGCCAAACAGTTTATGCTTGCGTCCTTTTTTTCGAACTTTTCTCGGCCAGGTGGCAAGAACCTTACATGTGATAGTCATGCCTAACATAACTAGGAGGTAGGGAATTAATACCCAATGTCAGATCCTGGATGACCACCATTAGTCTACCAGCAACTTACACAGAAGCAAAGCACATTCAGATCTTTCACACAGTGGACCTAAACCCGAAAACCATGTAAGTGTCCATATTTCCAGTACAGGGCACCTTTGTCAATGACAAACCTTAAATATACAAATATATTGGGACAGGATTCATGCTCCACGGACATGTGGTTTGAAATCATGAAAGGAAACAAAATGCATTATAAGGTTGGCTCTTAAAAAAAGATAACTGTTTCTGAATATTCCCGGAGGCTGCAGACACGCACTTAAGGCGTAGAGCCAATAAACGATGAACGAGCGCTCATAGGAATCATTTCAACATACGATTATTGGCCCATCTAACCAGGACCACAATCGGCAGACAAACTAGGAAAGCACCGTTTCATTGGGTGCGATACATTTTATGCATTCATTAAAATTCTTAACGGCAGCACATTACTCAGTGTAAACAGGAGACGTGCTGCTGATAACAGGATACCAGAGTATTAGCGATCATTGTGTCCCCGTCATTGTTTCGTCAACCTGTGTATGCACTTTTCCAATTGTCAGTCGTTCAATTGCCTGGATCAGACCGACTATATAGGACATTAGTATCTGGTCTCCGCTGCACAAACTACCACTGATACATGTGAACAAAGTCGATATGTTTTTTTTTCCCCCAGTATATCCCTCCCAGCTTACATCACTCCCTATAAATAAATAGAAGCACTAATATAATAGCAAGTGGTTAATAAGACCTCTAAGCAGTCAGGAACACTGCTTCATCTGAATCGGGATCCTTCCCACTGTCCTCGCTGGGTAACGAGTCTCCACCACTCGGAGACCGGCAGCTCAAGTCCTCCACCCCAGATTCCTGGTCACTGTTAGCCGACAGGTCGGGGTCCGAGCTCTTCAAATGGTCCTGGGTTAGGATCAGGGCCGAGTCCTCCTCACCTTGGGATGAACTACGAGAGGGAAACAGCTTCAGGTTGGTGCTGTAATCTTGGGGCGTATTAGCCGGAGAGTGTTTGGTGATGCATATCTGGAAGTTGTGGATTTTTGGCTGGTCATTGAGATTCTTGTAGGTTTCATTTGACTCTCGAGTTTCCAGTTTTGTTAATCTCTAAAGGAAAAATTGTTAGACAAGAGCAAAAGTTACATTGGGTTAGGGCATGTTAATGTAACCTCTACATGCAAGTCGATCAGCAGTGGTTTAATGGTCTGTTTAGTAAGGCCGGCCGCACTTATGTTATCGTCAGCACATTTCTCGTTTACACAGGACAATGTGCTGCTAATGATAATTTTTAAACGTGCTCAAAAATTATCACACCAATGAATGCTTTGCCCCTCCATTGGATGTTTGATGGCCTGTTTAGGCAGCCAACAGTTGGGAATGAGGGAACGCTCCCTAACCCAATTATTGGCCTGCCTAAATGAACCTTTACTTGAAAACTTTATACCAATGAACAAACTTCTCTGGTGCCATAAGAAAGCCATAACGCCACAGTGCTCAGGCATTACTGACATTGAAAAGACACAAGGTAGAGACCCTGGTTACAGTGATGTGTCACTTAATGGTCTGATTGCTGTAGTTTTTATAAAATCACTATTTTATCAGCAAGCAGATTATCATTGGGGACTAGTAAACCTGCTGCCAGGTAGTCCTACATATTCATAAGCTCTGTACAACCCCGCCCCCATCACTGATTGGCAGCTTTCTGCAAATCTAGTATACACAAAGTGGCCAATCAGTGGTGTGGGCAGGGTTATACAGAGCTCAGCAGTCAGAGAACTGCCAATCAGTGATGTGGGCGGGGTCTGCTGCAGATAACACAGTAATTTTATCAAAATGACAGCAGGTAGCCCAGTAAGTGACAGATTGTTGGAATCAGGGCCTCTGCCCCTATATTGCGCTGCACTCAGATGGGTAGCAAAAACCTGGTAACAGATTCCCTTTAATGGTGCTCTCTTCCAGTTATTGTGTTGGAGAACACCAAAGACGTAGGGCATCGGCTAAAAATGATTGCCTCTTTTTTATCTTGTGCAGGGTTTTTATATATAATCATTTAAAATTGTTTCTCAGTCACCATTAAAAGCTGAATTGGTTTACACTGAAACCTAAGCGGAGGTATAAACATCAAAAACATATAGGCCAGGAAGCTGGATTTTCAGTATTTCTACCACACCTTCTCCATGAACTCCATTTCCTCCTCCAGCTGCTGCGTCTCTTCTTTTACTGCCTGTAGAAAATCAGTGACTGACTGGCGAGGGTGCATTCCTTTCTCAAATCGGTTATAGAGGCCCCTCCAAAGCCTTCCATGGTGAAAAATAAGTTTGAAGAGTTAGTATATGCACAAGTACAGAAGATTATCATCGAGCAATTCTCATGATATATGTTCTTAAGACGTGCTAGCTCATGGTACACACATGAAGGGCTAGCTCACAATGCTGTATATTCTCCCATGCCAGAGAATTGGGCCGATTATACTAATGACACTCTGCTTTAACTCTGAGTGTGATCCAATTTTCTCGCATGGAAGAATTGCAGCACAGGTGTGGAGAAGATGGAGGACTTAATTTTTCCATCTTCTCCATTGTCTCTGTGCACGTACATCAGACTGCACTCGGATAACATAGTATATTATTGGTCCGAGTGCTATCCGATAAAACATCACATAGCACTAGCACTCGGCCGTGTTACGTGGCAATGTGAGCGAGTCCTAATGAGTCCCTCAGTGGCTGATCTATGGCTGGTGACTTCAGATTAGTGAAAATATGTGGTGGCAAGTTGGGCCTCATTACTCGGACAGCACACTGACACATCCTATCCTTACGCTATTCACATGTCCGTTCTGTTATTTTGCTGACTGATGGTCTGTATATAAACAGAGACATCCCCTACATTGACCTTATTTGCGGACATCCAAGTTGCATCCTACTGCTATTCTTCATTTTCACTGACTGGGTACTTGAAGAAGCTTGGGAAACCTCTGTCACGTTGTTTTTGCATATGGCAAAACCATTGATAAAAACGGACATGTGGACTAAATATGCCCGAAAATTGGATCTAACACACTTGCAAAATTGGTCTGTTTTGTACAGGCAAACAAAAAAAAACCAGCTTTTGCCTGGATTCACACGTGTGTTTTGCGGTCTGAGTATGCTTCAATGCAAAGACTGGCTTCAGGTCTCCTGACCCAAACTCGACTTTATATTATGCGTTTATATAGAAAGTTCCCGATCAGGGACATCCGCATGCCCTATTAAAGGGGTTGTACCAAGTATATAAGTAATCCCCTATCAACGGGATTTAGGAATTGATCGCTAGGGGTCAGTTCCACAGAGAATGAATGGAGTAGAGATGTACATGCTCCCCCTCTGCTCTGTTCAAAGCTTGCTCTACAGAACCTCCTGGGGATTGTTGGGGGTCCCAGCGGTCTGACCCCCAAAGATCAATACTTTATCGCAGTCTAAATATGTGCAAAATGAATCACCGTGTCACAAGCTGTCATAGATGTCAGTAAATCTGTCTAAAGTGAATTGATTTGTGCCAGGCAGAAGATAGAACTGACGAGTGAGCTCTGACGCAACCCCTAAATGTAGACCATGGTTACAAGTGGGAAGAGTGTTGGGCCTTGGATTTCACCACTGAAGGACACATTGGGCTCATGATACGTCACCCCGCTTCTTTCACCTGTAAAGTTAGGGTTGATGTTTCTATATATGAATGATAAGTATATGGTGTGTTAGAGTTCTGCTGCTTTATTCAGTGCAGAGGAGGAATCAGAATAACCTCTTACCTGAAGTGGCATGGAGTGGTGTGTGGTCTCAGAGTTCCTTGGGTCTGACTGTGATCTGCTCTGTACAGAGGGTTCATGTAATCCAACCGCTGCTTCCACAGGTAAGACCAGAGGGAGTAGGTCCTCTCCTGAATTCTGGAAGATGATGATTGCATCACTGATATATTGAGATTATGAGAGCTGCAAGTATACCCGTCACCACTGCAACCTGCACTAACACTAAGGGCTCATTCAGACGGACATTTTTTGTGTACGAGTCCTATTTGTGTTATTTCCAGATACGACTTGTACCTAGAAGAGTGAATGGGGCCATTCACATATCTGTGATTGTTTGAGAGACGGAAAATCGTGGCAAAATGTACGATAGTACGATAGTTATCTGAGTGTCAGGTCAAAATTAACAATGCACATCCATGGGTCAGTGAAAAAAAAAAAATCGGCCAACAATTAATTGCCATCTGAGCGCTGTCCAGTTTTCCAGGTCTGTTTGATGGAAAAAGATGAAGAAACTGAAGCTCAGGCCAAACTCTAATGATAAAAACTGACACTGACCAAACTGGTGAAACTGTGCCTGATTCTCTTATATGAATGAGCCACAAGTTCTATAGCTTTCAGTGCTTCTTTGCATAGTAGCTGTGTAGCTTCATAGTCAAAATTGGAAAATCCGTTTCCAAAAAGTAGATGGAAAGATGCACTGAACTGCTTGGCCCCACCACGGTGCACCGAGCGCCTGTACTTGATTTGAACAGTCCTTCTGTACTGACAGTCCCTTTACAGCAGTGTTCCCCAACTCCAGTCCTCAGGACCCACCAACAGATCATGTTTTCAGGATTTCCTTAGTATTGCACAGCTGATGGAATTATTGCCTGTGCAGGTGATGCAATTATCAGCTGTGCAATACTAAGGAAATCCTGAACACATGGCCTGTTGGTGGGTCCTGAGGACTGGAGTTGAGAACCACTGCTGTAAAGGGTTAGGAGATAACTTTCTGAATGCAGGAGGTCTGACCGATGGGACTTTTAGCGATGCTGAGAATGGGGCTCTTCAGTGATCAGCAGAAGGCCTCATTCACATGTACAGGTTTAAACAGGTATGTGAAAAAATGGTATCAGTGTGTCCATTTTTACCATCATTGTGTTATCAGTGTTCTTCTCGTATGGATAAATATGTTATAAAGTTTCTCCTATGCTTTGTAATGTTAAAGAAGTTGTCCAGTACTTTATATTACTCCCCCCCCAATGTATCCCCCCGGGGCCCCTAAGACTTTGCTGATAATGCCTGTGAGCTTCGCTATCGGTGGCCGCTCACAGGCATCACGTGACCCCACGCTGATGTCACGACAAGTGAGGCGTGACTCAGCGCTGGGGTCCCTACGGTGGCTGCTGGGTTGTGGGCAGGGTTACACCTCCTCCCCATGCGTCACTCCCAGCATCTACCGCGCTTTCCCAATGAATGGGGAGAGGCAGAGCGTGCGGTGGATGCCGGGTGTGATGTGGGGGGGGTAACCCCGCCCAAAGTCTGGCATCCACCTGGAACGTGGAAGACAGAGACCCCCGGCTGCTGCCAGCGACATCGGCGGGGGTCACGTGATGCCTGTGAGCGGCCAGTGATAGCGCCACTCACAGGCATTATCTGCAACGGTAGGTAATTACAAAAATCCTTAGGGGTCTCGGGGAGACACATTGGGGGGGGGGGGTAATATAAAGTACTGGACAACCCCTTTAATCTCGGACAGCACCATGATGCCATCCGTGGGCTGTCTATGTTCTTCATGGACCCATAGACTTGTATAGGTCTTTTTCATCTGTGATATTGGAAGAAAAAACAGACATGTCTCCGTGAGTTTTGCACAGACACATAGTCCATGAAAATCCACAGGCATGTGAATAGCATTAGCATTAACACGTACATGTGGATACGGATGTCTGAATGAGGCCTCAATGAGAGCTTGATATTTTAAGAATATCTCTTTAAAGCCATGATCCTCTAGTTACAAGGATGTATCTCATGTCCTTGGCTACTGACCTGCAGGTTAGGACATTTTGTGACTGGGAAAGAAGATCTACAAGATTTCAACATTACTCAGGACAGAGAATATCTTCAAGAAGTATCTTCTAGTGCAGGGTTCCCCAACTCCAGTCCTCAAGGCCCACCAACAGGTCATGTTTTCAGGATTTCCTTCCTATTACACAGGTGATGGAATTATTGACTGTGCAGGTGATGCAATTATCACCTGTGTAATACTAAGGAAATCCTGAAAACATGACCTGTTGGTGGGCCTTGAGGACTGGAGTTGGGGAACCCTGTTCTAGTGGACCATTGGTTACATCAGGAACTGTGCAATTCTTAAATCCATGTACCCATCTTATTTTATTATTGGCATTTTGATTTCACCATTCTTATGTTTCTCTGTACAGTGGCACTGCCAGCGATGCCAGCGACCCAGATGGGCAGGAAAAAACTGAAATGGTTTAGGTTCACATACCCATTCAGTCTCCGGATATGTGGGAGTCCCTAAGGTCTGACACCCCCACCAATCCTGAAGTGATGGCATATCTTACCAATATGCCATCACTTTATACATTTTTCTCCTGCACAGTTATTGAAAATTTTTTGCCAAGGTTCAACCTTCACAGTTTATAAGTGATTGCTGTTATCCAGACTGTGGGGCACCGTGTGATCAGATCAGCATCAGGGACACGTCAACCATCCATATTCTATTTCTGTTACAAGCCTATAGTGACCATACACAGAGCACATATTCTCTCACATCAGTTCCTTCCTCTCCTTCTCGCAGTTGCACAGAAAGTTTCCATACTGACAGGAGTATATATGGTGTTGTATGTGGACCAAGAATCTCTCATTAAATTCAAACGCACAGGGAAACTGCTCCATGAGCTGCCAGACACATTCCAGGAACTGGTCTATCACTGGGGACACCTCCTTGGGATCCCCATCTAAATTTCCATACCTTAAAAAAAAAAAAAAAAAAAAAATATGCTGAAGCAATGCAATTGGGGTATATGCATGCAACATCTTTTTCAGGTGGACTGCACTCCCAAAACCGCCTGAGACTGGGAATGGCACAGAAAAACTACAGTAAGTATATTATATTAGAATGTATGGTGTTTTTTTTTTGTCTCTTTTGCTGAGAGGAGGAGAGCTGATGGAAGATTTGGAAAGTGACACAGCTAAACTCAGCTGTGCTGACCCTAGCCCCACACTGACTGCTGGGCCCATATCTGAATTGTGTTGATTGATGGGATTTGAATACAGTTGATATTCTAATCATGCAGGAGGTTAGACCAGGAGATCCGGGCTTTCATTATAACCCACACACTGAGAAACCTGCTGTAAGATATGGTGTGGAGGTGTTCTTTTTCTAGCATCTTGCTGCCTGTTTATAATTGGACAACATCGTACAAGGAGAAGTACATGCCCCACAGTGAAAGCTCTCTGATAACACCCACTTGGATGTAACGAAAATTAACTCATTAGGTGACAAATACTTTGATTGTTAATATCCCTGCAACAGAGATGCAAAATAAAAAAAGAACTAACAATTATTTTTTTTTCTGCTCTGAAGCTACAACGTGTTTTCAGTTCAACATGAAAAATTTGGTGAAAGGCCCTCTGTAAATAAGTGACTCTGTTTGACTTTTCCAACATATGTGCAGTGACCAGGGTTACCTGTGATTAAATTTGTGTCCAAATGAAATCCAGTCTTTTTCAATTAACACCTAATAGTAATTGGGAAAAATAAAAGTTACACTATGCAAAAAATATCAACTCCGTAAATCTCCACCAGTACATAGAGTATATGAAATGAAACCTCTTACCATAAATACTCTGATGGTTCGGTAATAGGGGTCAAGTAACAGACTGGATACAGAGCAGACCTGAGCGGTGCGGTCCCATCCATCAGAACAATGAACGAGCACGCTGGCGCCCTCTTCTGACACGGCCTAAATGTGCAAATTAAATGTAAAATATTACACATTTATATAATTACAAATCTTGTTTATTCTCAGCACTAAAAGGATCATTTTTGTACAGTCCGTGCCTAGAATAGTACAAATCAGACAAGCAGCACTAGAATATGAACAGATACAACACATCTTACCTTTACAATGAAGATACCAGCATCTAGGATTGTTTTCACGTGTTTTAACCAGCCAGAGGATTCAAGACCCCAAAGAAATTCACCCATAGAAGGAGATCGGAGCTCACAAACTGCAATCATGAACAGAACAATAAGCTCACTATAGCAACAGATTCTGTATGTGAAGTATTTCTGCTCCAAGACTTGAGATAGAGAATATATATATATATATATATATATATATATATATATATATATATATATATATACAGTCATGGCCAAAAGTATTGAGAATGACACCAAAATTATATTTTCACATGATCTGCTGGCCTCTGGTTTTTATTAGTGTTTGTCTGATGTTTATATCACATACAGAAATATAATTGCAATCATATTATGAGTACCAATAGGTTATATTGACAGTTAGAATGAGTTAATGCAGCAAGTCAATATTTGCAGTGTTGCCCCTTCTTCTTCAAGACCTCTGTAATTCTCCCTGGCATGCTCTCAATCAACTTTTGGACCAAATCCTGACTGATAGCAGTCCATTCTTGCATAATCAATGCTTGCATTTTGCCAGAATTTGTTGGTTTTTGTTTGTCCACCCGTCTCTTGATGATTGACCACAAGTTCTCAATGGGATTAAGATCTGGAGAGTTTCCAGGCCATGGACCCAAAATCTCTATGTTTTGTTCCATGAGCCATTTAGTTATCACCTTTGCTTTAGGGCAAGGTGCTCCATCATGCTGGAAAAGGCATTGTTGGGCGCCAAACCGCTCTTGGACGGTTGGGAGAAGTTGCTCTTGGAGGACATTCTGGTACCATTCTTTATTCATGGCTGTGTTTTAGGCAAGACTGTGAGTGAGCCGATTCCCTTGGCTGAGAAGCAACCCCACACATGAATGGTTTCAGGATGCTTTACAGTTGGCATGAGACAAGACTGGTGGTAGCGCTCACCTCTTCTCCGAATAAGCTGTTTTCCAGATGTCCCAAACAATCGAAAAAGGGATTCATCAGAGAAAATGATTTTGCCCCAGTCCTCAGCAGTCCACTCCCTGTACCTTTTGCAGAAAATCAGTCGGTCCCTGATGTTTTTTCTGGAGAGAAGTGGCTTCTTTGCTGCCCTCCTTGAATCCAGCCCTTGCTCAAAGAGTCTCCGCCTCACAGTGCGTGCAGAAGCACTCACACCAGCCTGCTGCCATTCCTGAGCAAGCTCGGCACTGCTGGTAGTCCGATCCCACAGCTGAAACAGTTTTAAGATACGGTCCTGGCGCTTGCTGGTCTTTCTTGGGCGCCCTGGAGCCTTTTTGACAACAATGGAAGCTCTCTCCTTGAAGTTCTTGATGATGCGATAGATTGTTGACTGAGGTGCAATTTTTGTAGCTGCGATACTCTTCCCTGTTAGGCCATTTTTGTGCAGTGCAATGATGGCTGCACGTGTTTCTTTAGAGATAACCATGGTTAACTGAAGAGAAACAATGATACCAAGAACCAGCCTCCTTTTAAAGTGTCCAGTGATGTCATTCTTACTTAATCATGACTGATTGATCGCCAGCCCTGTCCTCATCAACACCCACACCTGTGTTAATGGATCAATCACTAAAACGATGTTAGCTGCTCCTTTTAAGGCAGGACTGCAATGATGTTGAAATGTGTTTTGGGGGTTAAAGTTCATTTTCTGGGCAAATATTGACTTTGCAAGTACAGTAATTGCTGTTAAGCTGATCACTCTTTGACATTCAGGAGTATATGCAAATTGCCATTACAAAAAATGAAGCAGTAAACTTTGGAAAAATTACTATTTGTCTCATTCTCAATACTTTTGGCCATGACTGTATATATATATATATATATATATATATATGTATATATATATATATATATATATATATATAGGGTTGTGTAGGATACTCCAAGTGCGGATATGACTTAAAAATTGTACAATGAAATTGTAAAATTCTGTATTATTTATTATATTGGGGTTGGTCACTTTATATAAAAAAATTCCAAAAGGGTGATAAAATGTAATGTTTGGCACATACAACTATAGATTACTTCCCCGGAGTTTGCCTTCTTCCTAAGGTGCGCCTGGAGGCCATGTTTCTCCCCAGGTAAGTTATACACCTCTACCCATCTACGTGATGTACAAGAAAACATGATTCATCAGACCAGAACCCTTTCTTCTATTACTCTATGGTTCAGTTCTGATGCCCATATACCCTTGTAGGTGCTTTTGGCTGTAACCGGGTCAGCATGACAATGACCAGTGTGCATCTCCATATGTAATAAGCTGCAATACTTTATCCTGACATCTTTTCTTCATAGCCAAAACTTAATTTTTCAGCAATATGTGCCACAGTATTTCTTCTGCAGCACCGGACCAGCTGGGGCTACTGTACCTTTCGTTCCACACAAGTATCAATGAGCCTTGGGCGCCCATGACTCCGCCACCTGCTCACCGGATGTTCTACCCTGGTAGGCACTAACTATTGTATGCCAGGCACACCCCACAACACCTGCTGTTTTTGAGATCTTCTGACAACCCTCATGGGGGCACCTCTGACAAGGAGAATATTGAGATCTCTAGACATCATGATTTGTCCATTGAAAATGGAGCTGTTTAGGGAATAGAGCGCACAGAACATAGGGAAAAAAAACAGTGGAGGGGGAAAGAAATAATTTGAGGTGCTCACCTGGAGGGATTGTGAGAGTCACAGCTCCTAAACCAGGAGTAATATAACGCTAGCTGCCATCTATAAGAAATATCTTTTATGTATTCTTTTACCCTATGCACAAAATAAACGTTCATGGAAAACTATGAATTGGCAGCAGCGTGTGCAATGTCCTCAAGGGCCAACATACATACGCTGAAAGTAGATTTGCAAATAACATTTTTCGCTGTTGCCCGTTCCTGTGGCACCATTAATGTACTAGGCCTTAATGAGTTTGGTGACATAACGTCTTGTGATCGCTATTTTAACTCTCTAAGAACCAGGGAGTTTTTTATTTAAGCGCTTTTTGTGTTTATGGAGCTGACGTTTTTATTGATACCAATTTGGAGCACATATAACGTTTTGCTAGCTTTGTATTGGATTTTTTTTGTTAAGTGAGGTGACAAAGAACCCACAATTTTGGCATTTTGATTTTTTTTTTCTGCAATGTTTACCGTAAAGGTTAATTACCATAATTCCATACTTTGATACATCTGACTTTTACGGATGTGGCGATACCAAATGTTTTTTTTTCCGTTTCTTTGTTTTTAATAGGGAAAACGTGGGATAGTTAAAAATTATCTATTTTTTATATTTTGACTTTTTATTTTTTTTTCATTTTTTTTGTACCCATTAGTGGACTTAAACATGTGATCCTTGGATTGCTTATATATACTGTAATACCACAGTATTGCGGTATTTACTAGAAATCATGGTTGCCTATGGCACTCAGTCTGCTGTAAAAAGTACTAAGATGGGCCTTAAAGGTAAAGGCATTTTGCCCATAGCGGTAGACCACGTGGCCACTATGGCGCTCATTAGCTGGGAAAGCCTGATGCTACAGGGCTTTCTTCTTCCGCATATCATTCTTTGAAAGATGGCCTTTGTTCCTCATCATTCAGCCTGTACGTCTGTGCTCGAAGTCTCAGCACTGCAGGTGCAATGACGTCACTAGATCGGGCCCTCTGTGCGGAATTTTTTTTTATTTTGGCAACAAGAAAAGCGTAAACTGTGGGATCCATCATACATGATGTGGGGCGGCCATCATACTGTGTGAGCGAACTGTTGGGGGCCATCATACTGTGTGAGCGAACTGTGGAAGACATCATACTGTGTGTGTATATGTGTGGGGGGCTGTAAGAGCATCATACTGTGTGTGTGTGTGGGGGGGGGAGTAGTGTAGGTGCATTATACTGGTGGGGTTTGCCATGGGGTCATCATGTTGTCCATGTAAGGACTACTGTGGGAGAAAATTATGACAGGAGATTCACTCCGAGGTATCGCACCGTGTGTGGAGGGCAGCATACTCTATGGGGTTTATTAAAATGGTATCAGTGTGTGCAAACAAGAGGAATCAGTAGCAGGGGCATTATTTCTGTGTCCAAGCCACAAAACATGTCCTCTCCCTGTATTTAAAAGTTGGAAAGTAGGCCCTTGTGTGACTGCATCAATATGTTATAACCCTGCCTAGTCCATCAATATAGACTCTTGGTATGGGGCCCCATGATTTCTATGAACGCCTCTGCTTAAGCTGGCCCCCGGCTGCTGTGGTAACCCATCGATTAACAGCGCACATTCAAAATAGTTAACAGACACCATCAGCTTCTTGTGGAGTTCCTGAGCCACCTCCACACACGCAGGCTCCTTCTCAGGATGTTCATTCACATCCTAATGCGGTGAGAGGTTACATATAAAAATAAAATCCTAAAATCTTGGAATTTTTGTTTTGCCCACTAATACTCCATTTACACAGACAGATTAGTGGCAGTAAACCACCACTAACTGGTAAATATTTACTGATTGTCGGAGGTTTAGAAGCCTGTTTACACAGGAAAACCATGCTAAATGATGTGCGTTGAACGTTCAGAAGGCGTAAGCTTTGCAGCTCCTCAGAAGAATTTTTTATTTTTACCAGGAGACCTGGACCCCCCGTGGTCTAGAGGTCTCAGGGGGTCTCAGCGCTGCTGGGACCCCTGGCCCTCCCCTGGCGGATCTGCGTACCCCCTAAGGAGGTCCCCGCATAAGCCTGCCGGCCCCGGGGGATACAGGGTGCTCCCTGGCGGAGACGCACACTGCATCTAGGGGTCCCTGCGAGCTCCGCCGTGGGGGGGAGCGAAGGGCCATGGCGTCACACATCCCTGGGGGTCCCTGTGGCGCTCAGCTGGGTAAGTGCCCTGTGTGTGTGTGTGTGTGTGTTACTGTCTTATGGTGACTGCACCTTTTGTCTTTTCAGGCAGAGGTGTAATACTGGAGAATGCACATCACCGCTGCTGTTAGCAGGGGAGCGGGTCAGAGGAGCGCGGGCTCCGTTAGTGTAACGGGGGGGCGTGGCTTATGTTCTTGGCTGCCTGCCATCGTCTGTGCAGACAGGAAGCGCCTGGAAAGCGCGCGCTGGGCAGTCCCCGCCCCCCTCCTGCCTTCCTTCTCTTCGGCTCTGCAAACGGCCATTGCCTCACGTAGCTCAGCGCTGTCCTCTCCCTCCCCCCTGCTCTCCGCTCTCACACACAGGCTCCAGGAAGCTGGTGAGTCATCTGTTTGTCTCATCTCTACAGCACAGAGCGCTGCTGTCTTCTCTGCTGCATGCACACCTTAGTCCTTTTAAGGCAAGGTGCATTGCGTGTTCAGCAGCATTAACCCCTTCTGGCCATCATCAGAAAACCTTTTTTCTGCAATGCTGGGGTAGCTTTTCTCCCTCTAAGGAGAATCTTTAACCCTTCAGTGCTTGGTAAATTGTTTTGTGGGAACAGGCTGTGATAGCAGGATCTCACTTCCCCGGTTACTGTGCTCTTGTAAGGGGTTATTACTGCTCTTTCCGCGACGCTCGCTACTGAGTAGGGGGCATGTCGGATCAGGGTCCAGGCGGCGCGGACCTCTCTCCCGGCCCGCTTCAGGATCGGTCACGCGTATCTGATATGCCGGGGTTGACGGCGTCAGGTTCGTCTCTGGTCAGGGGCCTCAGTGATGTTAAAGCGCTCACTCGCTCCATTGACAGTCTGTCTGACCTCCTGGGTCACTGGGTATCAGCTAAGTCCCTACCGGCGCGGGGCAAGAAGCGCCACAGGCCTGTGGTGGCGCTGTCTCCTCCGCGCAGCGCATCAAAGGCTTCGGATTCACCGACAAGCTCTGCTGGTGAGATCTCCGATTCTGATGAAGAGGATCGGCAGGGTCGCTCGGCTTCGCTTTCAGGCCACGTGGATGCTCTTATTGGAGCCATGCGGGAAGTGTTATAGCTGTCTGAAGAGGTGACGAGGCCGGGCAAGTCGGCCCGGCTGTATCAGGAGTCGCGTCGGGCTCGTTCGACACTGCCAGCGCACGATGAACTTAACGAGGCGGTGGAGAGAGAATGCCTGTGTCCGGATAAGCGCTTCCAAGGGATGCGGTTTTTTGATGCCCTGTATCCCTGCTCCACAGAGACGATCGCTAATTGGGTCCCCTCTCCTGAAGTGGACGTGCCATTGTCTCAGCTGAGCAAATCTTCTTTGCTTCCGGTTAAAGGGAAGGCGAGTCTACAGGATCCGCTGGACAGAAGGACGGAGTTAGCGGCGAAGTCCATCTACGAGGCCGTGGGTCATGGATTCCGAGCGGCCTTGGGGGCCATGTGGGGACAGCCTGTACATCTAGTGCACTAGTTAGGCGTTGGGCCAGATGGTGATGCTGAGCAGTGTCTGCCCTGGCTGGACCAGAATGGGAGACCACAGAATCCACAGATGATTCTGACCCAATTTCATGCCCAGCACATGCCTGACACCTAACATTATACTGGTGAGGCTTCCCTGAGATGGTTGGATCAGCTGCGGTCAGCATGGCAAGATGGGACTCCGCTGTCTGACGTGGAAAGGCTCTTCCAGCTGTTGGAAGAGGTGGCCCGATATAGCAGAGACGCAGTGCTGGATACTACTTTGTTTCTGTCCAGGGCTCAAGCCTCGGCCGTCACAGTCAGTAGAGCACTGTGGCTCAAACAGTGGACTGGAGACGCAGTATCCAAACAAGGTTTGCTTACTCTGGCGTACAAGGGCGGTCTGCTTTTTGGTTCGGACCTCACGGAGCTGATTGCTAAGGCCAAGGATGTGGCTTTGCCACAGCGGAAAGCAGCGGCCTCTACGTCTGACAGGTCAAGTGCCGGTAGTGGTCGTCGGTCCTTTCGACCCAGGGGACGATTCGATCAGCCCTCTTGGAGATTGGGTCGTCCCTCGTCTTCCGGTAAGAAGTCCACCCAGAAATCCCGTACTCCCTGGAAACAGCATTTCCGTCGGGACAAAAGGGAGGCTGACAAAAAGCCCGCTAAGGCGGACTGACGCCAGGATCCCTCTCGAGGGCTCTCGGGTGGGAGGTCGGCTGCTACAATTCGGGTCGGTTTGGGCGTCCCACGAATCGGACGCCTGGGTGACACGGGTTGTGTCAGCGGGCTATTTCATAGAGTTTCACTCTCTACCCCCGGACAGGTTTCGTCAGTCTCGCATCCCGTCCGTGCCCAAGCTGGCTGCTGCTCTGCTGCGGGAGGTCAACTCTCTTCTGCAGCAGGGTGTAGTGGTTCCGTTTCCGCCGGAGGACCGGGGAAGGGGGTTTTTACTCTAACCTTTTTGTGGTCCCCAAAAAGGAGGACAAGTTTCATCCCATTCTGGACCTCAAGGATTTGAATCTTCATGTCCGAATCCGGAAATTCCGTATGGAGTCTCTTCGCTCCGTCGTGGCGGCCTTGTCGCAGTACGATTTTTTGGTGTCGATCGACATCCGCGATGCCTATTTGCATGTCCCTGTTGGCAGGGCTCACCAGTGCTTCCTGCGTTTCGCCGTAGGGCAGGCCCATTACCAATTTGTGGCCCTACCTTTCGGGTTGGTCTCGGCGCCCAGGGTTTTTACAAAGGTTCTGGCGCCGCTCATGGCGCTCCTTCGAAAGCAAGGAGTTCCGATTCTCCCCTACCTGGACGACCTGTTAATTGTGGCGCCCACAGCGGAGGAGGCAGTGACAGCTCGCGATCTCTCCCTTCAGCACCTGGAAGACTTCGGGTGGCTGGTCAATTGGAAGAAGTCGTCATTGGAGCCGTCGCAGTCAATCCTGTTCTTGGGGATGCATTTCGACACCGTACGGGCAGTGGTGTCCCGCCCTCCGGACAAACAAGCGAACCTTCGTCACCACGTCCAGGCTATGAGGTCGGTGAGGGCGATGTCCCTTCGGAAGTGCATGCGCCTTCTGGGTCTGATGGTGGCAGCAATGGAAGCGGTGCCGTTTGCACAATTTCATTCCCGGGATCTCCAAGATCTTATTCTGACCCGTTGGGACCAATCGCCGACTTCGCTGGATCGCTGTGTCGTCATCTCCCGCAGGGTGCGAGAGTCTCTTGGATGGTGGTTACGTCTGGAGGCTCTATCCCTGGGGAAATCCCTTCTTCTCCCACGGTGGTCGGTGATTACCACCGATGCCAGCCTGACTGGCTGGGGGGGGGGTTTGGAACGACCTCTGGGTTCAGGGGGTCTGGTCGTCAGAGGAGTCGTCTCTGCCAATCAACATTCTGGAGTTGAGAGCAATATTTCTCTGCCTCCGACATTGGACGGTCCCTTTGAGCGGTCTGCCGGTCCGGATTCAGACGGACAATGCGACAGCTGTCGCGTATATCAACCATCAGGGCGGGACGAGGAGTTCCAGACTCATGATGGAGGTCTCTCGGATCCTGCTTTGGGCCGAGTTCAGGGTTCCAGTCATCTCCGCGTTTCACATCCCGGGTGTGCTGAATATCTCGGCGGACTTCCTCAGTCGCGAGCGGGTAGATCCCGGAGAATAGAGTCTTCATCCGGAGGTTTTTACTCTGCTGTGCTCCCGTTGGGGGACTCCCCAAGTGGACTTGATGGCATCCAGGCTGAACGCCAAGATTCCGACAATCATGTCCAGGTACAGGGACCCGGAGGCTGTGGCGGTAGATGCTCTAGTGGCCCCGTGGGACCAGTTCGAGCTGATCTATGTGTTTCCGCCGGTATCCTTACTTCCTCTGGTGATCAGGCGGATCAATCTCGAACGAGTATCGGCGATTTTGGTGGCGCCGGATTGGCCGCGGAGGGTGTGGTATTCAACGCTGGTGTCTCTTCTGGCAGCGCCTCCGTTTCCACTGCCTCTTCGCCCGGACCTGTTAACTCAAGGGCCCATTCGTCATCCGGACCTGAAGTCACTTCGTTTGACGGCGTGGCTCTTGAGACCGAAATCTTGACCCGTCGTGGGTTTTCGTCCGAGGTCATTGCCACCTTGCGGGCGGCCAGAGGTCCAGCTACGACTAGTATTTATCACAGAACTTGGGAGGCCTTCTATTCATGGTGTTCTGGATCGTCAAGGAACCCGAGGGTTTTTTCCATTCCCAACTTCTTGGCCTTTCTGCAATGTGGTCTGGTCAAGGGTCTAGCAGTTAGTACCTTGCGGGGTCAGGTCTCTGCACTATCCGGGCTTTTTCGGAAGGCTATTGCCTCACGCAGGGATGTGCGTTCATTTTTTCGCGGGGTTGCACATAAGTTTCCGCCTCGGAGGGCGGTTGTGGCTCCTTGGCGGCTCAATTTAGTTTTGGAGGCTCTTCAGCATGGGCCGTTTGAGCCTATGGATTCAGCTACGCTTTACTTGCTTTCTTGGAAGGTAGCCTTCCTGGTGGCGGTCACCTCTTTAAGAAGGGTTTCGGAGTTGGCGGCACTGTCTTGCTCGCCCCCTTTTTTGGAATTCCACCCGGATCGTGTGGCGCTTCGTACCCGTGGAGATTTTTTACCTAAAGTGGTGTCGCGTTTTCCACCTCAATCAGGACATCCTGTTGCCTTCCCTCTGTCCGAAACCAAAGAGTCTGAAGGAGCGGGCCTTGCACTCGTTTGATTTGGTGCGGGCATTGAAGTTCTATCTTTCAATCACGCAAGGGTTTCGAAAATCGGATTCTCTGTTTGTGATTCCTGCTGGTCGTCGCCATGGTCAGCGGGCTTCCAAGGACACTATAGCTCGGTGGATATGTTCGGCTATCCTGGAGGCGTACCGGCTCAAGGGCGAGCCTTGTCCGGTTAAGGTTCAAGCTCATTCCACGAGAGCTGTTGGTTCGTCGTGGGCTTTTCGTCAGGGGGCTTCGGCAGCGCAGCTCTGCCGGGCGGCTACCTGGTGCTCCGTTCACACTTTTACTAAATTTTATAAAGTGAACGTGAGTGCTTCCGCCAATGCGGCCTTGGGACGCAGGGTCCTGCAGGCGGCAGTGGTTTAGGTTATCTCTTTATTTTTTGTTCGGCGCTTGTTGCGCACTTGCCTAAGTTGTTGGGGTGTTGGCGATCCTGCCACTGTTTCCCACCCTTGAGTTTTGGACTGCTTTGGGACTTCCCACTAGTAATGGATCTGTGTCTCCCTTCCTTCCCTTCTGCTGCTGAAAGACGGATTTTGGTAAGACCTTACCTGTAAAATCCTTTTCAGCGAAGGAAGGAAGGGAGACACAGCACCCTCCCATGGCAGAAGTGTATTATGGTTTTTCTAGATGCGGCGCGACTCCCTCCTGATGGCGGTCATCTGGTCTGGGGTTGGCGCACTAGGGCTCTGTTCCAGCATTGCCAGCTCATCGCAGTTGTCAGGTCCAGTAAGTAGTGCCTGGGACTGTGTGTTTTCATGCTGTTACATACATAACCTGTTCTCTCACATTTATGAATTTTCAGAAGGGGTTGTGTTGTTCCCCTGGTGTTGTCTGCTCTTCCTTAGCTTGTGTACGGACTGGAGAACATGGGAGTAGGAGGAGCCTAAGTTGGAGGGGCCGGTTGTCACTTTTTCTAAATCTGAGGTGAACTATCCTGTGGGGCTCCGCCTACCCCCACTAGTAATGGATCTGTGTCTCCCTTCCTTCCTTCGCTGAAAAGGATTTTACAGGTAAGGTCTTACCAAAATCCGTCTTTTTCTCGTTTTACCCTATAGCCTATTTACACTCCACTTCTCAGCAGCTCTCGTTTATAATCTTTCAGTGTAAATGCATATTAAGTCTCAGCATTGGCTTACCCTGCCTGTTCTGTAGAGATTCTCAGCAGCCATCTTATTATCATCACAGACAGGATTAAAATAAAAGGTAACATCTTGTCATATAGATAATACAGGATCCACCATTCACAAAAGGCGATGGTCTCAGCTGACCTTCTCCCCCCTCTCTGCACAATGACCTCTGCACAGGTCAGAGAGCATGCCTATAACCCAGTGAACATCCACAGTCTAAAGTGGTCCATATATCCACTGTAAGGCTTATCAGCTCAGGTAATATTGCCGCCTGATCATTTAGAGAGAATACAATTAGAAAAATCTTGACAATCAGAAATTAAAAACCTATTGATAAAAAAGAATATAAATGTCTGGTTTTAATAATTACAGAAATTTCTAGCTGATATATTCCTTAACATGATCAACACTCGTATAAGACGTAGATAGTACTCGGACCTCACAAGTGACCGTGGTCAGATAGTATTTAATCTAAATCACAATTAGTCAGGAAGCAGGAAACCACTAGAATAAAATTCCGCAAGTACAACAAACGTGATTGTATATTATCATGTCACTGAATTTTGGGTCTTCTATCCTTTGGATTACGAGCTCGGAGAGAATGAAGACACAGGACAGGATGTTTGTGTCTAAACATACTCTAAAAACTTTATTACAAAACACAGGGCTAATATACACCCTAAAGGCAGGAAACGGATTTGCCATATATGGTTCGATTATACAGTTTAGCTGAACAAGCGAAAAAAACTAGTTTCTGTATGCTTTAAAATATTTAATTAGACTTATCTAGTTAGCAAGGTCATTTCATCTTTCTGCAAGAACACATTATTGCTACAAGAAGAAACATCTGGCCAGGGAGAATCACGTTATCTTTTTAGCAAGGACACGCTATTGATACAAGAAGGAACATTTCAGCTTGCTGTTTTTTTACCTAAAATAACTGTCAGACTTATATAGCATAGATGGGGCCTTTAAACTTGAGGGACTCCATCTTCTGCTATAACATTCCATCCTTTTGTTCCTTCATTTATCAATACGAATTTCTATGTTTTCTTTTAGTACAACGCTGAATACACATTAAAAAAAGCTTAAAAACCAAATAAACCGCAAGACACATTAGCAAAACCTGTAAAATAGCTTGTACTATACCAGCCAACCACCCGCCAATACCTTTAAACCAATTTGCGGGATTTAGAAAGGAAAATCTCTGTGTGGAATTATTGGCCAAAGTATCTGAACAGTTCACTCAAAAGTTTATCTCTTCCCATGAGACTGGGACAGCGAGAAAGGGTATGCTAGTGGACGTCACAGGGGCATGTGTACATATCCAACAATTAGCAATGGTCTGGTTTTGTTCCTTTAGTCCATCGATTAGAGCAAGATGGTGTCTAATGAATCTATTGTCGTCTCCATCCATGGTGCCTAACCTAGTCCATGCACCTGTGGTCGCAAGGATGCAGGTAAGTTCAAACAATGTCATCAGTCTTTGTCCGCTGGTTCTCCTAGTATCTTTTTGCAATGGGACGCGTGGATCCAGGTCTCTTTTCCCTCTAACTTAACGGCTGTGCTTGTGGTCAGCAGAACTTGAAAGGGTCCATCAAACCGTGGATCTAGGCTTTTCCTCACGTGTCTTTTTATAACCACCCAGTCTCCAGGTTGCAGCGTATGGCTGCTAGAGTCTTGATCTGGATCTGGAAGAGAACTGAAGACATTATCATGTACTTGCTTAATCTTTTTGTGTAAAGTCCTCACATAGGAACTTAGCACATGGTTGTTCATTTCTAATGCTTGCGGATAGAAACACCCTAGGCTGGGTACGCTGCCAAACAATATCTCATATGGAGAGAGTCCAGTCTTTCTATTAGGCGTGTATCTTACTGAAAACAGAGCAAGTGGTAAACAGTCCGGCCATGGTTTTCCTGTCTCAGCCATGGCTTTCTGAATTTTTAATTTCAATGTCCCATTCAGTCTTTCCACTTTACCACTACTTTGTGGGTGATATGGGGTATGGAATGCTTGTTGAATTCCTAGAGCTGACATGACTTCATTCATTATTTCACCTGTGAAGTGTGTACCTCTGTCACTCTCAATTACCTCTGGTACCCCATACCTGCAGACCACCTCCGCAAGCAGTTTCTTTGCGGTTGCCGCAGCCGTGGCTTTGGCAATCGGGAAAGCCTCTGGCCATCCTGAAAACAAATCAATACAAACCAACACATATTCCCATGATCCTGACTTTGGCAGCTGAATATAATCAATTTGCAGTCTCTCGAATGGATAGAGGGGCCGGGGGGTGTGTTTGGGTGGTGTTTTAACTACTCTACCCTGATTATATGTAGCACATATCATGCACCCTTGTACCAGGTTTTCAATACAGGTGGAGAATCCTGGTGCCACCCAATGTTTCTGCATCACACTCATCACACCCGTTTTAGATTGGTGTGTCGGCCCATGTAGTATCTGGGCAGCTGCTGGGTACAGTGCCCTTGGAAGTCATCGTCGTGTCCCTTTCCCCCATACCCCATTTGCTTCATTCAGGCATGCACCTTCCTTTAACCACTTATCAACCTCCTCCTTTTGAGCCTGAGCCTGCATTTGGGATAAGATGTCCTCCGACACAAAGGGGTTTTTAGGGGCACTTAACTGACGTACTGTTGACCCTTGTTGCGGCTTACAGGCTGCTGTTTTTGCCGCTGCATCTGCCATCGCATTTCCTCTGCTTACCTGGTCGGTGCGTCTGGTATGTGCTCTTACCTTTATGACAGCTACTTGTTTAGGTAGTTGTAGCGCATCAATTAACTGCTGGACCGCATCAGCATTCTTAATGGGGTGTCCTGCTGCCGTCAGGAAACCTCTTGACTTCCATATTGGACCAAAATCATGCGATATACCGAATGCGTACCTAGAATCTGTGTAAATGTTAACAATACTACCTTCCGCTAGTTTACAGGCCTCGGTTAGGGCCCTAAGTTCAGCTTCTTGAGCCGACTGGTGTGGGAGCATTGGTTCTGCCTTGATTACTGCATTGAGGGAGACAACTGCATATCCAGTATGGAAGGTACCTGAATCGTCCTGATGACGGGATCCATCTACAAAAAATTCAAAATCTGCATTTTGTAATTCATGTTCAAATCCAGTAGGTAAACCTGCCGTTTCTTGTGCCATCATTTGTACACAGTCATGAGGAACTTCCTCTCTTGGATCTTCCTTAAAAAGCACAGTACCTGACTCCTCCTTTAGATCCGAGAGAGGTAACAAAGTTGCTGGATTCAGGGTAGTACACCTCTGTAAAGAAACATTGGGAGGCATTAACAGTGCACATTGTAACCTGAGATGACGTGCTGCTGAGAGGTGAGCGGGTTGCACTTGATTCAATATAGTGTAGACATCATGAGGTGTTAGAACGGTGAGCGGGTGGTCAAGAACAATGTCTGCGGATTTATGGAGTAATAGTCCAACAGCATGCAGAGCACGTACACAGGATGGTGCACCTCTGGCTACCGCATCCAATCTGCCACGAAAGTAGGCAACAGGTCTCTGATTATCACCGTGTGTTTGAGTTAAAACTCCTGCTGCATGTCCAGCTTGTTCATGAAGGTACAGAGTAAATGGGAGCTCATAATTAGGGGTACCCAAAGCTGGAGCGGCCAAAATACGGTTCTTGAGAGAATAAAAACAGTCTATTGCCTCTGATGTTAGTACAAAAGGTGTTGGGGTAAGACAGTCATAGAGGGGCTGCATTAAAACAGAGATGGCATGAATCCACTGTCTGCAATAGGAAACAAGTCCAAGAAAAGTTCTGAGGGCTGCAACATTAATGGGGACGGTGAATGCCTGTACTGCTTGTTTGCGTGCATGAGCTCCTGGTGTAATGCAATGTCCCAAAAAGGTGACTGAAGATTTACAAAACTGAAGCTTATCTTTCGATGCCTTGCAGCCAGCGTGATAGAGAAACAACATAAGCGATATAGTTGCACTATGACATTGTTTCCTGGAGGGGGCACAAATGAGCAGGTCATCGACATATTGCAGAACAACGATATGTGGTTCAGACCATCCCTCCAGTATTTCCTGCAGGCTTGCAGTGTACATTGTGGGTGAATTCTGGGCACCCTGTGGCAACACTGTCCATGTATATTGACTACCCTGGAATGTGAAAGCAAACAGGTACTGGCAGTCAGGATGTAATGGTACACTGAAAAATGCATTTGCCAAATAAACCACTGAAAAGCAAAGAGAATTAGAAGGTATCTGTGACAGAAGAGTATGCGGGTTGGGCACAACTGGTGTTAGAAGTTCTGTGGCTTTGTTAACCAACCGGAGGTCATGGACCATTCTATATGCGGCTGGTTGTCCTGGCACGCTCTTTTTCTTTACTGGGAACAGGGGAATGTTGCAAGGGGACTGGGTTTTGACTAGGACTCCTCTCTGTAGTAATTTTTGGACCTGCTGGGCTATGGCATTCTCCTGAGCCGAGCTAAGGGGATACTGCTTCTGTTGAGGCAAGATGGCTCCTGGTTTTAATTTCACCATTACTGGTTGAACTCTTAACCTACCAACATCTGTTTTGCCTGAGGCCCAAAAATCATGTGGTACAGCCTGCTCCAATATCGGGGGAAACTCATTTGTCTCTTCTATGCTGGCAATATCTAGTGACATATTTTTGCAAAGGGTACTTGGTTTTAAACCTGGGGTCATGGTGACAGTGCCATCGGGATGATACTCAATATGTGCTTGTAATTGGGACAACACATCATTTCCCAAAAGGTTACATTGGCCTCGGGGCGATACCATGAGCTGGCTATGTACAGTAGCTCCTTGAATTTGCAGGGGAATTCTTTTAGTGACAGGAAGCAGGACAGACGGGGAATTGAAGGGGGTGGCAATGACATGATGTGAAAAATCAGTGTCAGTATATGGCCAATCACCTTGCGTAATTACTGAATTGTCGGCCCCCGTATCTACTTGGAAATCGATTTCATGTCCCCCTGGTAGGTTCACCTGCACTATACAACTGGGAGTTGGGGGTAAGGAGATGAGGGGGTTCATGTGCAAGCTTCCCTCATCCTATGGGGGCGTTGTTTGGTCGGCTGGAGGACCCGTACTCTGAGCATTTGGATACGGGTTGGTCCTACAGTTCTTTCTAAAATGTCCTGGCTTTTTACATCCGTAACATAGTCTCTGTCCTTCTCCTTCAGTCTGTCCTCTGCCTCTGTTGTTTCTGGGGGTCGTCTCTACTATATGTATTCTGGCAGCTCTTTTTGCCTGCGCTATGTCATGCTGTGCCCCCTGAGCTATTCTAGCTAAATCTTCTGCCTTCACTGATCTCCAGTCCGGTCTACTTGCTTTTACCTTCTCTGCAATCTCTTTCTTTAGTCCATTCATGAAAGCACTTGCTAATACCCTCTCACTAGTCTTATTCCCGGGGTTGAACCCCATTTCTGACCAGGTTTTCTTTAGTGCATAGAAATAATCCTTAGGATCTTCCTCCTTTCCCTGCACTCTATCTTCTAGTGTAACTTGCTTTTCTGCTTGCCTGTCTTGACATGCTTTTACCAACGCTGCTGCGAATAGGACTCCAGCTGCTGCATCATTAGATTCTGCATCTACGGGTCCGGTCCTATTGGCATACTGTTTTTTTGTCTCATCTATCAACCTATCATAGCGGGCTTCATCTGCCAATTTTCCCTTAATTACCCCCTGCAGATCTATTCTAGTGGCATGATACGTATCCTGTATGGTGGTGATCATTCTAGCAAAACCCATAGGGGACTGGGACGGATCTGGCAGCTGGGAGATCAGTGCCAACTGCTCTGAAGGACTCCATGGTCTATACATTAACATTGTACGAGCTTCCTGACCTGGAACCACTGCATCCCCCCCTGCTGCTGCTGCTGCTGGTGTTCCTGGCACAACTACCGTCCTCATTGGGAATAGACTAGCTGGGTGGGGTCTCGGTCCTCCACATGCCACACAGATGTCTACTGTCAAGGGGTTCTGTTGTCCACATCTGGGGCAAACCCAACATTTAGGTTCCTGGGAATTCTGGTACTGGGGTGGGGGTGACGTCGGGAGCGGACAGGGAGGAAAATCTGTCATTCCAGTTTTTGTCAGTCTGTAACGTCCGTCTCCTAATTCTTCAATCTTTCCTTCAAAATAAGCGCATGCATTCATCCATACATCTACTGTCTTCAACAGACCCTTATCTTTCAACCATCCATGATAGGAGTTAAAGAAGGATTTCCATTTCTCTCCATTCATCTCTCCATTCTCATTCATTCCCGCTTTACACAATATTTTGTCAATTCCAATCAGTGCCTGTTTCCCTTCTCTGCGTACCACTAAGTCTTTGGCTATAATGCCTTCCTTGGCATTTTGGTTCCCCATTTTTTTCGGTTCTCCTCACCTAGAAGAGACTCCTCAGTCACTTAGACAATGGGCCACAAAGGTTTCTGAACCATTCCACTACTAGCCTCTCTAGGACTTATACGCCAACCAGAAAAACAGACCAAAAACATCAATCCCGGGACACATCCACAACACAATCATCGGATCCATACTTTCATTAAATTCTCCAAAGGATAGAAGGCAGGACTGTCAATTTATCTGAGGGATTCTACTGGTTCAAAGGGACCTGAGCCAGACAACAATCTGTTGAATTACCTGGGGAGCCGACCGCTCGGGGGTGAGGGAGTCTCTTCTATGCAGTGATATAATTAGGTAGAATATAACAGTTATTCTTACCTCAGCGCTGTATATATCACCAACAGAGAGCTTCACTCGTCCCACGTCTCGGACCGGTCGAGCACCCTTGGGTAGATTAACTCAAGGTCCCTGTTCGAGGCGCCAGCTGTCGTCACTGAATTTTGGGTCTTCTATCCTTTGGATTACGAGCTCGGAGAGAATGAAGACACAGGACAGGATGTTTGTGTCTAAACATACTCTAAAAACTTTATTACAAAACACAGGGCTAATATACACCCTAAAGGCAGGAAACGGATTTGCCATATATGGTTCGATTATACAGTTTAGCTGAACAAGTGAAAAAAACTAGTTTCTGTATGCTTTAAAATATTTAATTAGACTTATCTAGTTAGCAAGGTCATTTCATCTTTCTGCAAGAACACATTATTACTACAAGAAGAAACATCTGGCCAGGGAGAATCACGTTATCTTTTTAGCAAGGACACGCTATTGATACAAGAAGGAACATTTCAGCTTGCTGTTTTTTTACCTAAAATAACTGTCAGACTTATATAGCATAGATGGGGCCTTTAAACTTGAGGGACTCCATCTTCTGCTATAACAATCATTAGGCTATATTTAGTAGCTTTACCGAGAATTCTATAATAAAGGCTCAGTGGTCAATGTTCTCGTGTATAAAACATTCACATAACATAAAAATAAGTAACAATGCATAACACTGACGTGGTAAATATAAAGCTTCCTCCTAAAAGGAAAACCCCACGCGGGGAGAGGACCACATCTGAAGACTCGACAATGACACATTATGATGGAATGATCATCTCGGAGCTTCTCCTGCTGAGCCTTCACCTCTTTCCAGGACATCGAGGAAAAAAAGAAAATACCTGACTATTCAAGGAACCATTCCTAAATAATTCTTAGTATTCTGGGATATTTGGCTGCATCCATTCTTTATGGAAATAAGGATCTACAAAAGCCAAACTGTTGTAAAATGCAGCAAATGTTCTATTGTGTGGTATACTGGGATCTATGGGGGCTTCAAACTCTGGGGTGACCATTATAAAGCAGCACAGAGCCCATTGTATAAACTCTACTGGTATATTTAGCTGTATTAGAACCAAAATATCTAACTGAAGGCCCACCATACATATTAGACTAATGTTGACCTATCCCACCGATATTGACAGATTCAGCTGAAACTCAAATGTGTATGGGGGCCCAGACAACTGATTGTTGGGGAAGTTAAAGGGGTATTCCTATCTCCAAGATCCTATCCCAATATGTAGTAGGTGTAATAATAATATTAGCAAATACCTCCAATTAGAAATGTAGTATAGTCCTTCTGATTAGCAATGTTGCTTACCCCATGTGCAAGGCATTGCAGTAGCTTAGGCATCCATGGTTACGACCACACATAGTTACGCTTAGTGGTCGTAACAATGAATACCTAAGCTACTGCAATGCCCTGCACATGGGGTAAGTGACATAGCTAGTCAGAAGAACTATCCTACATTTATAATTGTAGGTATTTGCTAATATTATTACACCTACTACATATTGGGATAGGATTTTGGAGATGAGAATACCTCTAAAGTGTCCGACATGTCCGATTTTGAACTATTGATCCTTCTCTTTCCCTGGAGATAGCTTATCACCAAAGATGTAGGACTGCGGTTCTCTTATAGAGAACACAGAGACACTCGGCTGAAGTACTCTTGTGTATGGGACAACGCTTTACTGTTGGAATTGCTGTGGCATAGGAGAGGAGACTGACTATGAGCATCACTATCACGGTGAAAATATTTAGGATTTTTAAAGTCCTAATTTTAGGAGGTCCAAGTCCTAAAAAAATATTATTAACCAGGAACAATGTATTATTTAGAAAAAGACTCATCCATCGCCTGATTGGATTGTTTATAGTCATCTCATCTGCCCATGTAAACAGGACGTGCTGCCGACAATAAGCAACCATCTTGGTACACTTTGTATCGGCCCTTTTGAAAAGGCTTTATATGAGCACCGGTGGACTTGTTAGTGGGGCTGTGGCCTGACGCTGATGATTGGCCACACTATCTATCAGTATTCGGTCAGTATTTTTTCTCAGGAGTGGGAGCCAAAACCAGGTGAGGAACAATCAGAGAAACGGTCTAATAGAAACAAGTCACCAATTCTGCATTTATCACCCACTCCTGGTTTTGGCTCCCACTCCTGAGAAAAAATACTGACTGATTACTGATAGTGGGGCCGTGGCCTCAGGCCACAAGTCCACAGTGCATGACCGTGCTCATTCATGTGTATTTGTACATGTGAGATCTGAAATGAACGTGAACGACTGTGACCTGTTTGGTGAGATAAAGGTTACTGACGCACTTGATCTAAACTTAGTCCCGCAGTCTGGCTTCACCCATTTTTTTCCTACAGATCATATTACCTGAACTTATCATGTGTCTTCCCAGGCTGTAAACAGAGAGGAGGCAGTACATTGTAAAGACGAGGCCTACAGCGTCCAAAGCCCAAACCCGAGAAGCCAACAACTAATCTGTCATGTGTTCAAATACATTCCACCCCTCTGTTATCCTGATCAGACAAGGAGCTCACATGGCTCATTACAGGACGGGACGGAAATTCTCTTAAAGTGATCTACACCTCCGACATTAAATGTGACGATACGTTTCTAATGTCTAGACGGAGTGAGCCGTCTTTCTTTTTGACGAAGAAGAAGCCTGCTCCCGCCGGGGAGGTAGATTTCCGGATAAATCCCCGGGCCAGATTCTCCTCAATATATTCAGACATGGACCGGGTCTCAGCAGCGGACAAAGGGTAAAAACGCCCACGGGGAGGAGTAGCGCCAGGTATCAGGTCGATTGGGCAATCGTATGGTCTATGAGGGGGTAATGTCTCTGCTTCTCTTTTATTAAAGACACCCGCATAAGACCAATAGGGAACCTGTAGGCCGGGTAGATTGGCTGGGGTAGGAGAAGGACAGGCAGGAAGAACGGGAACTAAACAAGTCTTATGGCAGTCCTCTCCCCAGCGAAGGACTTCTCCGGTCTGCCAATCAAGCATGGGTGCATGTTTCTGGAGCCAAGGTAGGCCTAGCAAGAGGGCGTGAGAGAGTCCAGGCAGAACATGGAAGAAGATGCTCTCAGAGTGCAGCATTCCCACCTGCAGAGTTATGGATTCGGTGATGAGTTGAATGGGATGCGGTAAGAGACCCCCATCCACGGAGGCGACAGATAAGGGTACAGCCAGGGGTTTGGTGGGAATGTGGTATTTCTCTACCAGGGATAGAGAAATGAGATTTCCGGCAGCTCCAGAGTCAAGTTGAGCTAGTTCACAGAAACTGTTCTCCCCGAAGATGATAGAGACCGACAGCATCAGAGATGGAGAGGGTTTACTCTTGTCTAGGACGACCTCTCTGAGCGATCCTAGACACAGGTGTTTCCCGACCTCTCTGGGCAGGAACGGATCCGGTGCTCCTTACTGCCACAGTAGAAGCAGCTCCCCTCGGCACGGCGTAATTCTTGACGGGTTTTGACCATCTTGGTCTGGTCGACCTGCATAGGCTCGGGTGAGTGCGCCTGAGGAGGAACGGAGGAAGTGACGGGTTTCTGAAAGGTAGGGGCAAGGCGTGGAAACCTCCTCTCACGGGTGACCTCTTTGGTGCGCTCCTGGAACCGGATGTCAATCCGGGTGGCGAGTGTTATTAAGTCGTCGAGAGTGGTAGGAATGTCCCGACCGGCGAGTTCATCTTTAATACGGCCGGACAGACTCTCCCAGAAGACGGACACCAGGGCGTCGTTATCCCAGGCAAGCTCCGAAGCAAGGGTACGGAACCGTATGGCATATTGGCCCACGGTGAGACTTCCTTGACGGAGGCATAGCAGAGATGAGGCGGATGAGGTCTTCCGTCCTGGTTCGTCGAAGACTTTCCGGAAAGCCGTGAGAAAGGCTGGCAGGTTGGACACCAGGGAATCTCCTCTCTCCCATAGAGGATTTAGCCAAGCCAGCGCCTCCCCCGTGAGATGGGACATGATGAAGGCTACTTTGGCTCAGTCGGTGGAAAACTGATGTGCCAAAAGTTCGAAGTGCAGAGTGCACTGGTTAGTGAAGCCCCGTGCCTGACCGGGATCTCCGCCAAAACGAGGCGGGGCGGAGAGACGGGGACCGGGAAGGGATGCTATGGTATTGCTGTGCAGCGGCGGCGCCGGGGTAGTAAGTGTGCGAGTGGAAGCAGCTCCCGATGAGACAGTCAGTGTGTCCAGGCGAGAGTTAACACGTCCACACGTCGTCCAACAGCCCAACATGGATGATGAGAAGCTGCAGGACGTCACATAATCCGCGATATTCAGGCAGAGAACACAAACCGCAATGTGCTGCCACCGACATCTTCATCAGCTCAAGAGGAGGCGACTGTGTAAGAACATCACCGTTTTGTTTTCCCCCCTGAATATCGTGGATTATTAGATGACTGATGTTCTGCTACTTTTTCTTTTTGAAGTTGTCTACACACATAATGGCTGCAGAGGACTGAGAGAAAGTCCATAGGGAACAAAAGAGAAGTCGGGAACAGAAGGGGAGACGAGGGCTGAGCCACTTACACAGACAGAAAGCTGAGGAGGACATGTTATTACTCCAGGATCTGCTCCATTCATTCCTTATGTGGCATCCAAGTGCTGAGCTCGGCTTTTTCCAAAGCCCCATAGAGAATGAATGGAGCTGCAGTTGTTCCCTGACTTTCCGTTCCTTCCCGATCAGACGATGGTTCGCAGTGGTCAGACCCCACGATCAGTAAGTGATCACTGAGCCTGTGGATAAGTGATAACTAAAGTTGACAAATCCCCAGGCCCGGATGGGATACACCCGTGAGTACTGCAGGAATTAAGTAATGTCATAGATAGACCATTATTTTTAATCTTTAAAGATTCCATAATAACAGGGTCTGTACCACAGGACTGGCGTATAGCAAATGTGGTGCCAATATTCAAAAAGGGGACAGAAACCGAACTTGGAAATTATAGGCCGGTAAGCTTAACCTCTACTGTGGGAAAAATCCTGGAGGGTTTCCTAAGAGATTCTATAATAGAGTATCTGAAGAAGAATAGCCTCATGACCCAATATCAACATGGGTTTACAAGGGACCGTTCCTGTCAGACTAATCTGATCAATTTTTATGAGGAGGCAAGTTCTGGACTGGACCAAGGAAATGCAGTGGATGTTGTGTATATGGACTTTTCAAAAGCTTTTGATACGGTTCCACACAAAAGGTTGATACATAAAATGAGAACAATGGGGATAGGGGAAAATATATGTATGTGGGTTAAGAATTGGTTCAGTGATAGGAAACAAAGGGTGGTTATTAATGGAAAACACTCAGACTAGGTCTCATTTAACAGTGGGGTACCACAGGGGTCAGTATTGGGCCCCCTTCTTTTTAACATATTTATTAATGACCTTGTAGGGGGCATACAGAGTACTATTTCAATATTTGCAGATGACACTAAACTCTGCAGGGTAATCAATACAGAGGAGGACAATTTTATATTACAGGAGGATCTATGTAAACTAGAAGCTTGGGCTGATAAATGGCAAATGATCTTTAATGGGGATAAATGTAAGGTAATGCACTTGGGCAGAGGAAATAAAATGTATAATTATATGCTTAATTGTAAAACACTGGATAAATCTGTCACTGAAAAAGACCTGGGTGTATTGGTGGACGACAAGCTCATGTTTAGTGGCCAGTGTCAGGCAGCTGCTGCAAAGGCAAATAAAATAATGGGATGCGTTAAAAGAGGCATAGATGCTCATGAGGAGAAGATAATTTTACCTCTATACAAGTCATTAGTGCGACCACACTTAGAATACTGTGTACAGTTCTGGTCTCCGGTGTATAAGAAAGACATAGCTGAACTAGAGCGGGTGCAGAGAAGAGCGACCAAGGTTATTAGAGGACTGGGGGGTCTGCAATACCAAGACAGGTTATTACACTTGGGGTTATTTACTGTGGAAAAACGAAGGCTTAGGGGTGATCTTATTACTATGTACAAGTATATGAGGGGACAGTACAAAGACCTTTCTACTGATCTTTTTACTCTGAGGCCAGAGACGGGGACAAGGGGGCATCTTCTACGTCTGGAGGAAAGAAGGTTTAATCATAATCACAGACGGGGATTCTTTACTGTAAGAGCAGTGAGACTATGGAGCTCTCTGCCTCATGATGTTGTAATGAGTGATTCACTAATAAAATTTAAGAAGGGCATGGATTCCTTTCTTGAAAAGTATAATATTACAGGTTGCAAAAACTAGATTCCATGATAGGGCGTTGATCCAGGGAACTAGTCTGATTGTCGTATGGAGTCGGGAAGGAATTTTTTTCCCCAATGTGGAGCTTAGTGTTTGCCACAGGGTTTTTTTTGCCTTCCTCTGGATCAACATGTTAGGCTATGGGTTGAACTAGATGGACTTAGTCTTCCTTCAACCTTAAAAACTATGTTACTATGTATGTAACTTGTTATCTTCAGACATCCCCTCTAAGCAATGGCGCACGCCAGCAGTGAAGGCGGGAGGAGACGCTGGGTACAGGGAAGACTTTACCTCTGGGGGCCACATATAGGGCATGTGAGGGGTGGACACTTCCCGTATTCACCATTACTGAGCCCCCGCTCTGTACCGCTCTTATCTGAGTGCAGGAGACACAGCAGTCACTAATCAGCCACTCTCCGGCACTTGCAGCTGTCCGAGCTCTGCTGTGCCTGTTAGGGGTGAAGTTCGGGTCCTAGGAGGCAGCGACTATGCAGCCTGCAAAGCAGATGACAGCCCGGGTACCACGTCTCCGGATAAATCTCCACCTTGTGAGCTGCTTCTTGTGCAGCAGCCCCATGCAAGTCGCTCCGCTCTCCTCAGCCAGCTCCTGCTGAAGACTGAGCTCCTCTGCCCAATCTAGGAGCCCAATAGCCCTGATCACACCAGTGGTAGCCCAGTGCTGCTGGGGGGGGCAGGGCTAGATCCGATTTACAGATAGCAAACTAATCAGCCCTAGATATTTCTAATAGCTGCAGAGCAGGCGACATAACTCTGACCGGTGTTCTCATAGACCTCTCCTCAGCCGGGACTAATAAGAGCAGTAAGATGGCCGTCATGGGGTCCATTGTTAGATCTCGGCTGCCATAGAAACTCATCGGCACCATGATCGCGCCTCCCTCTCCGGTCTTAAGTGCCTAAATGCTGTGAAAGCCACTGACTGTGTCATATAAGGGGTTAAGCTGCCAGGATCAGGGTTGGCTCCACTGCTGGCGCCTGAGGCAGGAGCGGGACTGTGTTATACCGCCACACGACTGCCGCAGATCTTGTAAGAGTCCTGACTGCACCTGCCTGATGATAATGTGTCCTATAACGCGGGTCCTGGTACCAGACTGCCCTTTACATATTAATCACTAGCAGGGAACCAGTTACTTACAGGTTCTAGTTTCTGATGTGTTTCCAGGACCTGTAGTTATCAACATTTTACCCTTAAGGCCCAGTTATAATATTACTGCAACACTCTCACTACATATGAGCATCCTGTACCTGTATACCTGCCCTGTGTGCGGCGCAAAAGTATATAACAAAATGTGTGTACACAAATACCTATCTCCTGAATGGTATTACTGCTAGATCTCCTGTACATAGAAATATGAGGTTCTTAGCGCACACTTTGAGCAAATTGTGCGAGCCCATCTGCCACCGTCAAGGCGACCTCTTCAGATGGGTCCCTACACTAACACTACACTAACTTACTAACTGGGACCACCATTTTTAATGTTTATTATTACTGTACTAATGCAATCAATTGTACCTGTTATAATTCATTTTTTAATTAGTTTTATAATTTTTTATTACTCTTGTGTTTATGATAATGGTATTACTAAAATCCCTATACTTAGTGTTGATCCAGAAGAAGGCAAAAACCCCAGGACACCTTCAGCCAATTTGTGTCACAGGGGAAAAATTCCTTCTTGACCCCGAGAAAAGGCGATCAGTCCTAGGACCCTGGATCAAATCTAATAATGTTATTACTAGTTATTAATAATTCTTATTAATATTACACAACTAATTGTACTGCTACTGCAGTTATTAGTATTTTAATTTAGGTTTTTGTACTTTTTATAGATTATATATTATTTATGTCCTGCTATCTTATTACTTTGCTATTCTAACTTTTCTATAACTACTTAAAATAATCAAAACAACACTATAATTATTTTTATATTCTTACTATTATTAACATCCTGCTATCTTATTACAGTATTATTCTACTTTCCTATCACTACTAATACTACCCTATACCTAGAGTGTTGATCCAGAAGAAGGCAAAAACCCCAGGACACCTTCAGCCAATTTGTGTCACTGAGGAAAAATTCCTTCTTGACCCCGAGAAAAGGCGATCAGTCCTAGGACCCTGGATCAAACCTAATAATGTTATTATTCGTTGTATAATTAATATATTACTTATTGTACTACTGGAGTTATTTTAATTTATGTTTTTATTTTTATAAATATAGCTATTTAATATTCTTATTATTAATAACCTGCTATATTTTTACATTATTATTATTCTTTCCTATCACTACTAATACTACCCTATAACTACAGTATTGATCCAGAAGAAGGCAAAAACCCCAGGACACCTTCAGCCAATTTGTGTCACAGGGGAAAAATTCCTTCTTGACCCCGAGAAAAGGCGATCAGTCCTTGGACCCTGGATCACACTGCTATTCTACCTACTACTATTACTACTGTTATTTTATTACTATTTTATTTATTTCTTACTATTATCACTAGTATTATTACTCTTATTACACTAATACTGATACACTACCACTATATTACACTATCCTGCTGTTATTTGGTGGTCTGATACTTACCAGCCGGTATTGCCGTATGTGATGTTATCGGCAGAGAGGTTCCAGCAGGATGGTCCACATGATGTTCCTCTTTCCTCTCAAATACCGGTTGATGTACTGGCGGAAGTTGGTCTGGTTCTCCTTCTTCCTTCTTGTTGTTGGGATCGGTTGTCTTCTTTTCTGGCCTTTGGCCGTCACTTCCCCCCTAGGGATCTTGATGTGGAGTTTCATCTTCTTTGCTTTCTCTTCTTTCTCTTCTTTCTCTTCTTCCTCTTCTTCCTCTTCATCCAGGTAGGCGCACAGTTCTTTTAGTGTCTTCTGTCTTAAATCCATGATGTCCAGCTTTATCTTCTTTGCTGCTTTCTCCTCTTCTTCCTTCTCTTCTTCCTCGTCTTCCTCTTCATCCAGGTACTTGCGCCGTTCTTTTAGTTCCTTGCGCCTTTCTTCCCTCTTCCTTTTCTCCCTGGCTTTATACTCTTCGATGCATCTTCTTTGGGCAATGGGGTTGGTCGGCATAAGGCGCTGGAAGAGAAGAGATGAAGTTAGGAGGCTACAAGGAAGATCCGAATACACAGCTACCTTATAGAAGAGGCCGTAGCGTTGCCCTGAGTCGTCTCACTGACCTCCTTCTTGTAGAGGGGAGAAGGGAGAAACTTCACACAATATGCCAGTCTCCTCAGCTGTTCCTCAGGACTGATGTAATCTGCAGAAAACACAACCAGATATTAGGAGCAATCCTCACCGTACAAAGAGGACGTATGTATGTTAAGACTGTCAGAAGGAGCTCACTGATGGATTCTCAGTTAACTAGTTCTGCAGCCAGCAATAGACAGTACAGCACAGAGGGTACAGGAGGCAAACTGTGCACAATTTTCAATAAAACTCAGAAAAATATTTACCACCAAGTATATGCATTAAAGGAAAGAAAATGTCCCCACAGATGAGTCTGTTTAATGAAAGCCCCAGAGACCCATGTAACAAGAGTATAGAGAACGGTGAGTGAGTGATGGATACTACCGGGTCCAACGCTGGCAGAATACTCCATCCCCATGGTGTCCGCTGATATCTTCTCTTGTAGAAATGTATCCAAAATCTATAAAACCTCAGGAGGCGTCAGCAGAGGGTTTGGTGATTGGCTGATATTTCTTTGGTCTTAGAAACATTGGCTATAAATAATTCGGGGGCTCTGCTGGGGAAAGGGCAAATTGGGAAATGTGTAGGATATTTACTGTTCTGTATCTGAGCTTCATTAAAGGGGAATTATCAGATGGAACAAGTCATCCCCTTATCCCTGGGCTCGGTGACGACTGATAGATCAGTGGGGTCCGACCGCGGGAAACTCCAGCAATCACCAAAAAAGGGCAGTGACCCCCATTAGAAGTGATCGCTGGATCCTTCCAGATGGGAGATGTGATGAGTGTGGCGCCCCCCACTGGTGTCTCAGCGTATCATGTGTTGGGGAATAATGACTTCTCCTCTGGTAAATGGGCTGATTCCTGTCAGTTGTGGTCGCTGAGTGCGTGTGATGGGATGTGGCTCCGTCCATTAGATTATATCACGTCTTATACCTAGAATCTCTCGCTGATCGCAGGTGTCTGTCTTCACACTCAGATGAGATGGAACAAACTGACCACATAGGAGGTTTTTTTTTTTTTCAAATTCAAACCGAGCAATCCTATTGGCTGAGTATGACTGTCGTTACCATGGTGACAGAATTTTAAAGGTACAGAACATTAATAATGTATAATAGTGTATTTTATTACATATTTCACATAATAGTGGCTGATATATGGACCTGTACAGATAATACACTTCTATAACTCCTCATATTTTTCATACAGCAATTTGGTGGTGCTGCAGAGATATTTTGGGCGTAATATAACTTGTGCTGGCAATTGATCATCTATAAAGTAGTCTGGTAATGTATGTAATGGTCCTAAGATTGTGGTTTTATGTTCAATGCAAATCTAAATATTAATCAGACGTCACTCCCTGCTATTTGAAGGGTTTTTGTCCCTTTCCCTATGTCAGAGTAGTATCACATATAGCTCGGATACGCTGCAGCCTTCAGAACAATGAGGTCCGTTGTGGCTTTCCCCTGCACATTCGGCCATTATATAAGTGACGGCAGCTGCGTTGTGTCCCTGCACGGCTGATAGCGTCGCTGTGCAGGGATTCAGTATGGTGGAGCTGGGGCTCTTTTCTTTTATGGGTCGATACAAGTCTTGTTCAGACATATAAATATGCCTTGATTACATTGTAGAAAAGAAGGGTGACATTACAGGAGTTCCATACATTCTCAGTGTAAGATCAGTGGGGTCGGACCCCCGGCACCAGGGAGTATACAGAAGGAGCTTGTGAATGTCTTACTTTAGTGGTCTTGTAAGCTCCTCATCCCACACTTTTCCTGTATAGGACATATAGCTTTTCTGTATACATAACTCTTATGTAAAAACAACATCCTCCATGCACATTTCTGTAGGTTGCCTGATGGTTCAGGTGTAGTTACATCATTTTTTTCTACTGCCCGACCTAACAGCGTTAGCTTGCTCTTTTAGCAATCCAATTGTATTGTTTCACATTTGGGGCGATTGTGTCAGCGGCAGGTTTCATTGTGGGGTTATATAATGGGCACTATTTTTATAGGCTTATTTGGATATTAATGCCTTTGTGAATAGATACTTTGCTGCTACCTTGCTCTTTATTATATTGTGGTGGGCAGTCTGTAGTCATATATTGAGATTTTCTGTGACTAGTTGGGCATATATATGTGAGGATTAACCATATCAGTACCTTGCAATGGTTTTGTTATTCATTGGGGCAATTGTTGCTTTTTAGTTGTTTTTTTTAACATGTCTTGTATGTTTAGTTTTTAATAAAATTCTATATTTTTGCTATTCCTTGGTGATCCCTGTCATTGCATCCTTTCTTTCTCCTTGTTTCTTTGCATCTCTATTATGTAGCTGCAGGGTTAGGGACGGCCGGTTCCTTGCAGGAATAGTTATCAGGACGGGTGCGGTTTCTGCTGTAATAACTCATTCATGTGACCCATCAGTCATCACCCGATCAGCCGGGCAATGCTCAGCACAGGCCGCCGTCATCCCACTTCTCTACATCTATTATATAGATGACGCGCCCCTGGGCCTGTGTCGCGCTGCGTTGCGCACGCGGGAGCTTACCCGGAGCCGGATCGCTTGAGGGTTGTAGTCTCGTGGCGGGGACCCGGTCCGTGCCCAGGGAGTCAAACTGAGCGGCGATGTATCAGCGGTAGATGTGTACGACTACGCCACCCGTTGAATGCAGCTATGGAGCTGCCGCTGCAGGACAGTCCGCTGAGGCCGGTGGATGGATGGTGCAGCGTAGATGGTATAACCCCCAACGGGAGGGGTATGGCCTCAGGGCAGCAGATGTGGATGATGGGGGTAGCAGGAACCACTCAGAGACGGTGCGGTGTAATTCAGGGTCTTTACTGGTAACAACGATAGACCCTCCCGGAGTACTTGCTAGCGAACGGGGCCTGGTCAGTCCTTGAGCAGATGGGATCTCCCCTGGCCAGGCGGAGTTGTAGGCCTCCCAAACTGACTGTACTCTTCTGGCTACCTTGCTAGAAGCGGATATAAGTAGCCCACGTCCCTGAGTGTACCGTGTGGTGCTCACCCGTATGGCCGGTGACTCGGGGCCTTCTAATGGCTTCCGCTCCACGATGGCGGTGCTGGTCCCACGCGTGTGACCGTGCCTTCGGGTTTCTGGGCCTGAGGACCTGAAATCCCCTGCCGGTCGGCTTCTGCTGCTGGGTCAGAGTTAGTCCCCACAGCCTCGGACGCCGGGTCCGGTAAGAAATCTTCTCAGTCAGGGCGAGCTCTGCAGCTGCCAGCCCCTGGCTTGTAGTAGTATTGCTCCCACTGAGCTTCTGCTGTTTCTTCCTATGCTGCTTCTCTGTCTCTACTCTCCTTGACTGACTAACCCTGCTTCAGCCCCGGGTTTACATAGGGGAAGTTCTTCCCCTCCCAAGACTGGGCAGGAGGTGTGGCATGCACAGGATCCCTGACCAAAGGACCTCCCACCTGCTCTCAGACATAACATTACATTACTGTGGAAACCAGACCCCTGGGGTGCCACATTCCCCCCTAGTAAAATTTAGTACTCCGGGACTAAACATATTTTAGAAAAACATAACAAGATATAAACAATAATAATGCAATAAGAAAACACATAACGATGGTTACGGCGTGTCCGCAACCGGGTGCAGTTTTGAAGAAAAGCAAGGTGTCCATTTCACCAAAACAGGGAGACGTAACCAGGTAGGGGTCTGTCCTACCCCGAGTCCTTAACAGTCTCTAGTCCATCCTGGGTTACGTTCCAACTATGTACAAGGATTCCCGGTAATCCACCAAGGATTCCTAAAAGTAACTGGAAGCACAAAATTATACACAAGCAACAATACACAGGTAAACATAAATAAAACAATTTATACACTTCAAATCCTCCAGCGTGCGGGTAACTGGCCTCTAGTGGCCCTAGTGGACCTACGGAGCTGACTGTCTGGCCCTGAACTACAGGGTGTAGGAGCTGTCAAGGGTAAACTGGGCAGCTGTCTACCGGCTCTTTGTCTCACTAGGGGTACGGCAGGCTCACTATAAGCAGAGGGTTGATCCTCCTGTTCTGCTTGTGTGGAGTCTTCTGCCTCCTGGACTGGCTGTTCTTCCAGCTCTACCTGTTGCTCCGTAGGTGCTTGGGATGCTGGTTGGAGGAAGGTGAGTACGAGTACCACAACTGCACCATTGACTTGAGTCCAAGACCGAGGGAAGTCCCCGAGCACAGTACTAACCATATCTTCCCTTTCCTCTACGGGTCGATGGTCTTCTTGTTCCTCTTCAGGGTTCCTCAGTTGTTCGGGACACTTCTTCAGGTGGTCCCGGGATACAATGGCTGTGGTTTCCCCTCCGTCTTTACTGATGGTACAAACCTTCGGGTTCTCGTGGCTTGAGGGCAGTACGGTGTACGGGTCCTTCTCCCACTGGTCGTCCAACTTGTGGAGCCGTCTCTTCCTCTTCAAGACCTGCTCTCCGGGTACCAGGGGAACAGCGGGAGCATACTGGTTGTAAGTTTTCTCTTGTCTTTCCCTAGCCTGACAGAGACTTCGCTCCACGCTCTCCTGTACTCTCCGGTACTGCTGCTGCCTCTCTGTGTCCCAGTCTGTTTCTGGTGAAGTGTCCTCGGGTGTCAGGACTCCCATTTCCAGGTCAACAGGTAACTTACCAGGTCTTGCCCTCATTAGGTAAGCCGGGGTACAGTTGGTGGAGCCTACCGGGATGTGGTTGTATAGGTCCACCAGATCGGGCAACTTCTCAGGCCACAGACTGCGTTCTTCCAGGGGCAACGTTTTTAGAAGATCCATTACCACCTGGTTCATTTTCTCACAAAGTCCATTAGTTTGCGGATGGTAGGGTGTCGTCCTTATCTTCCGGCAGCCATACAGATTGCAGAATTCCTGGAAGACCTCCGCTTCAAAGGCAGGTCCCTGGTCCGTCAGCACTCGGTCCGGGTACCCGTGTGGACGGCAAAAGTGCTGCTGGAAGGCTCTAGCTGCTGTTTGAGCCGTTAAGTCCTTGACGGGGACGACAACCAGAAACCGGGAGTAATGATCCACGATGGTTAACGCGTAGACGTAGCCACTTCTGCTTGGGGTCAGTTTTATATGATCCAAGGCTACCAGTTCCAACGGTTGCCGGGTGACGATGGACTGCAGGGGAGTCTTCTGGCTGGCGCGGTCCTTCCTTCTCAGGTTGCACGGGCCACAGTCTCTGCACCACTTCTCAATGGTTCCCCTCATGCCTACCCAGTGGAATCGCTCGCGCAGCAGGAACTCCAGCTTCTTCCACCCGAAGTGTCCAGCTCCGTCGTGGTATGCCTCCATCACCATGGCTGCGTCTCTTTGTGGCACTACTACTTGCCAGAGTAGTTCATGCGTCCGGGAGTTAACCATTCTGCGGCACAACTTCCCCTTGTAAAGGAACAGTCGACTCTTCTCTGCCCATAGTTGTTTGGCTTCCTCCGGAGCGTCTGGTTCAAGGCAAGCCTCCGGGCGAGTCAGCATCTCCTTCACCAGTCGGACGGCAGGGTCGCTGTCTTGCGTTTCCGCCCAGTTGTAGTGAGGTAAGGGGTTCAACGTAACAGCCTGCTTACTCCTTACCCAGTGGGAATACTGGATAGTCCCATGATGGTGGAACGCAGGGAGTTCAACTTCTTCCAGTCCCTCCGGATCTTCTCCTTCGTCCGGCAGGTTGGGCATCCTGGACAGGGCATCCGCGTTGGTATTGGAGCGTCCGGCCCGGTATTTGATTGTGAACTCGTAGTTGGACAGACGGGCCATCCACCTCTGCTCCAGGGCACCGAGTCTTGCCGTGTCCAGGTGTGTCAACGGGTTGTTATCCGTGTACACGGTGAACCGGGAAGAAGCGAGGTAATGCTTAAAGCGCTCGGTGACTGCCCATACTACGGCCAGGAACTCTAGCTTAAATGAGCTGTAATTCTCGGGGTTCCTTTCGGTGGGTCGCAGTTTTCGGCTGGCGTAGGCGATTACTCGTTCCTTCCCCTGCTGGATCTGGGACAGTACGGCTCCTAGCCCGATGTTACTGGCGTCGGTGTAGAGGATAAAGGGCTGGCTATAATCCGGGTACGCCAGGATTTCGTCCCCCGTGAGGGCCATCTTCAGCTGGCGGAAGGACTCTTCTTCCAGCTCCTCCCATTTGAAGGGCGGCTTCTGGTTCTTGGCCTTCCGGGACTGGCCTATCAGGAGGTCCTGCATAGGTGCTGCCTTTTTGGTGAAACCGGGAATAAACCTTCGGTAGTAGCCTACCAACCCGAGGAACTGCCGCACTTCTTTTACGCTGGAGGGGCTTGGCCATTCCTTAATTGCGGTGATCTTATCAGGGTCGGGAGCCACTCCGTCAGCGCTCACCACGTGTCCCAGGTACTGCACCTTTGGTTTCAGGAGGTGACACTTGGAGGGTTTCACCTTTAGGCCGTAACTCGCCAGAGCCTCGAACACTTCCGCCAGGTGTTTCAGGTGGTCCTCATACGTCTTGGAATATACGATGACATCGTCCAGGTACAACAGGACCGTCTCGAAGTTTCTGTGGCCCAGACAACACTCCATTAGTCGTTGGAAGGTTCCTGGTGCGTTGCAGAGTCCGAACGGCATGCAGGTGAACTCGCTAAGTCCCATCGGGGTGGTGAATGCGGTCTTCTCCCGGTCCGCCTCTGCTACAGGAACCTGCCAGTACCCGCTAGTGAGATCCAAGGTAGAGAAGAAGTTAGCAGATCTTAAAGCAGCCAATGACTCCTCTATCCTTGGCAAGGGGTACGCATCCTTGTGTGTGATACGGTTGATTTTCCGGTAATCTACACACATCCTCATGGTGTTGTCTTTTTTTCTGACTAAGACTAGTGGAGCTGCCCAGGGGCTACAGCTATCCCTGATCACCCCAGCCTCCTTCATGTCTCTAAGCATCCCCTTGGCGTGTTGGTAGTGGGCAGGGGGTACGGGTCGATACCTCTCTTTTATAGGAGGATGGTCTCCCGTGGGGATGTGGTGTTCTACCCCCTTGACTCGCCCGAAGTCTAACGGGTGTTTACTGAACACTCTCTCGTACTCTTGAACCACCCGATAGACTCCTTGTTTCTGGTGTGCGGGAGTGGAGTCAGTACCCAGATGTAGTTGCTGACACCAGTCCTCCATGTTTTTCTTAGAGCCGTTACCTTCCTCCGGGTGAGATGGAGGCAAGGGTTCCACAGATTGTATAGAATTTTGGTTAATGGTATATAATTTGGCTAGCGTGGCATACCGGGGCAGGTACACTTCCCTCTCCCCGATATTTATTATGCAAACGGGCACCCTCCCATGGCGTACATCAACCACCCCCCGTGCTGTCAAAATGGTGGGCCTACTGTCCGAGTAAACTGGTTCTACCATTGCCTGGTAATCTCTACCTCTCAGACCAATAGCTGCCCGGCACCAAATCATCATTTCACTTTTTGGGGGCATGGCAATAGGAAAAGGGTCACACATTCTTACGCTACCAATCTCACCGCCGGAGAGTTCCACCTGTTGCCGTCGCATCAGTGCCCGGATCTCTTTCTGGAGCACCCGCTGCTCGCCGGAGCTGGCGTTCTTGGCAACCTGCTGTAAAAGGAAAATCACCTCTGCAAGACAATTTTCAATTACATTAGTTCCTAGAGTTATTTTTGGGTGACTCTCATGTTTGTCAATATCTACAATGATCAGTCCCTGTGCTGCCAGTTCGACTCTACCGATTTTGATGGTCACCTCTTTAAATCCGATCTGTGGCACGGGCTGGCCATTGCTGGCGATGATACTCAAGTCGTCGTCAGGGTAGCGGGTAATATCCGAGTCATTCCAGTACTGCTTAAAGAGCACGTACGGGATGGTGGTGACCTGTGACCCGGTGTCCAGTAGGGCACTCATGGGAATGCCATCCAGTACCACAGGCAAGACTGGACGTCCTCCCACATATCTGTCGCGCCAGTTCGATGGGCCTGGTGATCTTTTTCCTGGGGGTTGGCCCTCTACCCCAGGTTGTGCCCGTTTAAAGAACAGTACCTTGCCATATGTCCGGGTTGATTGCAGCGGCGGCAGATGGGTCGTCCGTCCTCGCTGTATCGGTCACTGGGTCTTCCTCTGGCCGGTGGGGTCCTCCTTGGTCGACGCCACGGGATGTCCTCCGGTCCGGATGCCAGCTGGATCTTCCCTGGGGTGGAAGCCTGTAAAGACTGCACAGTTCGGGTTAGCGCAGCAACGCTCTTAGCTAGCTCTTGGACCTGATGGTGTAGGTCTGGAGCCGGGTCATTGTCCAAAGCCTGCGCATCAGCTCCCACAGGCCCTGCCGACAAGGGCGCCGCCTCCTGGTGGTAAGTGATAGCAGGGCGCTTGTGGGTCACAACGCCACCCGGTGCCGGTTCTCGGAGCACCCGGATGGCTCTGTCCTTGAACTGTGCAAAGCCCAGATGGGGATCCTGTAAGGCCATTGCCCGCAACTGGGTTCGGTGGGTATTACAATACAGTCCCTCTATAAACTGTTCGGTCAACAGCCTGTCCTCGTTTCCCACTCCATCAGGGTCGGTCTGCTTAATGGCCCTCAGGGCCTCTTGTAGGTTTAGTGCATAGTCCCTTATACTCTCATGCGCTCGCTGCTTGCACCCGTAGAATCTAAGCTTAATCTCGGCTGAGGTGCGGGTATCAAAGGTGTCCTTCAGCCGGGTTAGTATCCCTGCGACAGTCTTCCTCCCAGGTGGCCAGGATTTTACTTCCCTTTTGGCTGCCCCGGTTAGTTGGGCCACCAGGATGCTCACTTTTTGCTCTTCTGTGAGGGGGTACACCTGGAAGAGGCTATCCAGCTTTTCTCTAAAGTCATGCAGGGTATGTGACTCCCCTGAGTACTGGGGTAGCCAAGCTGCTCCCGGGATATAGGGCATGGTGAAGGGCATAACTGCAGCAGCGGTAGCGCTGGCGGGGGTTGAGGCAGTGAAGCTCTCCTCCGTATCCGACATCTTCCTCCCCCCTAGTGAACCGTGGCCTACCTTGTGATGATCCTCTTCCGTAGGCCGCGGCTCCGCAGTGGATCGTCAGGGTTGAGGACCTTCCGTCGCGCTCCTGTGACGTCGGCGTCTGCTGGGCTCCTTCCAGGACCTTACGCAACGTCCGGACGTGAGGCGGGGCTTCAGTTCTCGCGCGCTTTCGGAGTCCACGCCCCTCTTCTTCCCGCGCGGCGTCCTCAAGATGGCGTCCAATGGCGGGAAAACTCCACGGATGGCGGGAAGAAGGCAGAAGATGGCGCCGGATGGCGGGAAACTTCACCGATGGCGGGAAGAAGGCTGAAGATGGCGCCGGATGGCGGGAATCTTCACCACAGGTAAGTTTGAAAAGTCTCTTTTTCAGGCACGCAGTACCCGGTGGTTGCGGGCACGAAATCCTGCCGACTACGCCAAAGTTGACGCGCCCCTGGGCCTGTGTCGCGCTGCGTTGCGCACGCGGGAGCTTACCCGGAGCCGGATCGCTTGAGGGTTGTAGTCTCGTGGCGGGGACCCGGTCCGTGCCCAGGGAGTCAAACTGAGCGGCGATGTATCAGCGGTAGATGTGTACGACTACGCCACCCGTTGAATGCAGCTATGGAGCTGCCGCTGCAGGACAGTCCGCTGAGGCCGGTGGATGGATGGTGCAGCGTAGATGGTATAACCCCCAACGGGAGGGGTATGGCCTCAGGGCAGCAGATGTGGATGATGGGGGTAGCAGGAACCACTCAGAGACGGTGCGGTGTAATTCAGGGTCTTTACTGGTAACAACGATAGACCCTCCCGGAGTACTTGCTAGCGAACGAGGCCTGGTCAGTCCTTGAGCAGATGGGATCTCCCCTGGCCAGGCGGAGTTGTAGGCCTCCCAAACTGACTGTACTCTTCTGGCTACCTTGCTAGAAGCGGATATAAGTAGCCCACGTCCCTGAGTGTACCGTGTGGTGCTCACCCGTATGGCCGGTGACTCGGGGCCTTCTAATGGCTTCCGCTCTACGATGGCGGTGCTGGTCCCACGCGTGTGACCGTGCCTTCGGGTTTCTGGGCCTGAGGACCTGAAATCCCCTGCCGGTCGGCTTCTGCTGCTGGGTCAGAGTTAGTCCCCACAGCCTCGGACGCCGGGTCCGGTAAGAAATCTTCTCAGTCAGGGCGAGCTCTGCAGCTGCCAGCCCCTGGCTTGTAGTAGTATTGCTCCCACTGAGCTTCTGCTGTTTCTTCCTATGCTGCTTCTCTTTCTCTACTCTCCTTGACTGACTAACCCTGCTTCAGCCCCGGTTTTACATAGGGGAAGTTCTTCCCCTCCCAAGACTGGGCAGGAGGTGTGGCATGCACAGGATCCCTGACCAAAGGACCTCCCACCTGCTCTCAGACATAACATTACATTACTGTGGAAACCAGACCCCTGGGGTGCCACATTGACACTCCACAACTGCTCCTTCTCTTCAGAATTCAGAAAGATTTATTTTTTTATTTTTTTATTTCCGCAGCCATGCAGTGACGCTAGGTAGGTGCAGAGCTAAAGGGAAACCCACCTCAGAAGAAAATTCTAGGGTCCTGATCACTAGAGATGAGAGCTTAAAGGGAATCTGTCACTAGGTTTTTGCCATATATTCCGAGAGCAGCATGATGTAGAGACAGAGACCCTGATTCCAGCGATGTGTCACTTTCTGGGCTGCTTGCTGGTGTTTTGATAAAATCTTTGTTTTATCAGTAGGAGGTTGTGACTAGAAGACTAGTAAACCTGCAACCAGGTATCCCTCATTTTTCAGGAGTGGTCCAAATTAAATAAAAAAGCGGTCTATAGGGCGCTAAAAGAATGAACACTAGAAGTGAAAAAAATTTTAGGACTAAAAAATAAATTTAATGAGCCCTTTCCACAAAGCGTTTCGATAGTGAACTATCTTCCTCAGGTGGTACATGGCGCGCTTTTTCTCCCTTTCTCTTTTCTCATTTTTCACAAGGTCTGTATAGCAGCCTTCTGCCTATGCACAGTGTACACAGAAAGCTGCCAATCAGTGGTGCAGCCGGTTATATGGAG
>NW_027362871.1:5212500-5255000 GCF_046119375.1 Phyllobates terribilis | reverse complement strand
GCCCTACCTACATGACAACTGAGAGCTACATGGATCCCGCTTGTGAGGTTCCTGTCCGTCACTACTATTCAGTTTTAGGGTCCACTCACTAAGCCATATATTCTCTCATGCAAGAGAATAGGGCCAATTATGCTAATGACACTGGGCTCAAACTCTGTCAGAGCTTCAACTGAGTGTGATCCGATTCTCTCGCAGCACAGATATGGAGAAGATGGAGAACTTAATTTCTCCATCTTCTCCATAGTCTCTGTGAGTGTTCATCGGACTGCACTTGGATGACATCCGAGTGCAGTCTAATGTTTTACGTGCACCCATAGACTTGTATGGGTGCACATGGTCCGAATATCGAATGAGATTATTTTCTCATGCCAATAATCGCACTGTCCCATAGTATAACATAGGGCCGAGTCCTATCCGATAAAACATCACATAGCATTCGGCCGTGTTATACGACAGTGTGAGCGAGCCCTTAGAGTCAAGGAATATTTACATGCAGATGATGATATTACTCTCCAAGTGTATATTGTTTTAGGCGAGTTCATAGTAAATGCTTTGCATTTTTGACATGTGATCAACTAAAGAACAAGAAAGATTTAGGACCTCGCCTATAGAGAAACGGAAAATAGTTTGGAGGACTTGCATGTCCTTTTTTATTTATTATGAGAAAATCATAAAAGATCCCGTTTTTTAACCATGCTGTGACTTTCTGCTGAGGGAGAGGGAGAGAGCTGCCCTATTCAGAGTCTGTAATAAGACCTGCTGACAAAAGTGTTGAAGATACAGTCTAATGTGAATTAACAATGAAAAAAAGTTAATTTCACAAATGGCTTGTATTTTTTTTAATACAAACTTTTTTGTCTTTACAGCTCCTTTAAAGGGAATCTGTCATCAGGTTTTTGCCACCTAATCTGAGAGCAGCATAATGTAGGGTTAGAGGCACTGATTCCAGTAATGTGTCACTTACTGGGCTGCTTAGTGTTGTTTTGATAAAATCATTGATTTGTCAGAAGGTAATTATTACTAGATGACTAGTAAGTTCTGTAGGACCCCACCCCCATCACTGATCAGTAGATTTCTGTGTACACTGAGCATGGGCAGAAAGCTGCCAATCAGTGGTGTGGGCGGGGCTATACAGAGCGCAGCATTCAGAGAGCTGCTAGATCTGCAGCAGATAAAACGGTGATTTTCTCAAAATGACAACAAGCAGCTGAAAAAGTGACACATCGCTGGAATCAGGGTATCTGCCCAAATATTGTGCTGCTCTCAGATGAGGCAGCACAATTAATATTATGCCAAATTAATTTCCCGTGAACTATCACATGATCTATCACAGGGGATCATGTGACATGTCACGTGATAAATCAGGTGTGGGGGGGGGGGGCGCGCCTTCTAAACTGCCCGGGGCCCTTACTACTCTTAATCCACCCCTGCCCCCACTGATTCCATATTAATGACCTATCCAATGGGTAAGTGATCAATATCAAGGTAGTGGGCAACCCCTTAAAGAAAGCAGACCATATTAGGTACTTCTAGAATATCTTTGTCCCATGCTGTTGATAGACCCCACCGCGTGTAATCGGTACCCTACAATGACTTGTCATCCATAGTCATGTCTTGTAGCACTGGAGCCATTAAATGATGTTGCTTGGCGGCTCATGACGTCACTATAGATGATGTGTATTAATGCAAGTTGTTTAATTGCTACTAATAAGAAATCACTTTAAATCAATATGGAGGCTTATAGGGTCCTCTCAGCTTCCTTTTACATATGGAAGTAGTGGTAGAACAGTATCGTCGATTGTCCCTCCCCAGAAAAATTATCCTTTTTTTTTTTGCAGAGCTCCGATGTGCCAGTCAAAAGGAAATGGAGTGTCTGCAGATTGGTGTGGGAGTGCAGAGGGGCGTGTCCGTGCACTTGAAAGGAGCTGTCTAAGTGCAGTGATACGCCCCAGTGCACTTCCAGACGGATTTGCATATGTTTTCCACACTAGATTTGTCATGATGGACTCATCAGATCTCTTATAACACCATTACGATCATATGTCAAGGTGCTGACGTCCCTTTATGCCTTACGCTACGTGCCACCTAAATGGATTTTCCATTGAGATGAGATGAGGCTGTTGGGTATTTTCCCCGGACCTGTCACGTTTCTGTAGGCTGCAGTCATGTATCCCGCGTCTTGCTCTAATACTTTGTTTTTATTGCAGTTTACTTCCGCCACAATTTCCTCAAGACAAACCTCTCATCACAGTCTTTCCACCGATAAGACATCACCTGGTGGACAAGCAAGGCCCCAATGTCACCTGTCCTTTACTACATAATGTAAGGAGACTTGGGAGATTTTGAGCGCTGGACTTAGGAATGTTGTAATTTAACCTTTCAATGACTGAGGTGTTTTTGTTTTTATAAAGTGGATCTGTGTGGTCTCCTGACACGTCTGTTTTAGTAATCTTATAAACCCTATAAAATCACAAATGTGCAGAATTTGTGTTTCAGACCACTGTGCAGTGCCTTTGAAGGCTATGTTCACACATCGCGTTTTTTTCAGCGTTTTTTTAATGCAAATTTTCAGCTGTGTTTTACAGTACAAGCAAAGTCTATGAGATTTCAGAAATCTCATGCTCACACCCTGGTTTTTGTATGATCAGTATTTTGTGATTTGCATTGTTTTTTGCTGAATAGAGCACGTCACTTCTTTCAGTGTATTTCACCCATTGAAAGTAATGTGTAGTGAAAAAACGCCTAGTGTGAACATAGCCTTACATCTAATTGACAATGGGGTGTTACCTTACTCCTTGTCCATGTCTAATCAGTTTGGACAGTAGGCATAATCACTACGACCAGGGGCCTGGCAGTGGCCAGTTGTCAATGTATCCACACATTTCCAGAAGATTGACACAACGCAGAGGACCTGGGAAGAAGAGATGCCACGGTATTGTTAGTTCATAGGGAATACACCTCTTTATTTTGGTAGATGAGGTCTTTGTCAAACACATCTTCAGCAAAGGAGAACGAAATGAAAGGATTAATGTATGTGTTAATGACCCAGTTCTGCGTGTGCTCTACGTAAAATGTGGCTGCAGATGGCTGTGCTGCATCGACACGTGAGGTTTGGGAGCCACCTTACATCTAATGGGTGGGGGTCTTACATTGAGGTCCCCACTTCAGACATTTCTGATATTTCCAGTGAATTTTCCAAGGAAGTTTCAGATAAAAATACCATAAGAAAATGTGGTCAACCTTGTTTTAGTTTTTTTTTTTAATATATAAGATTTTTAGTTATAGTCTTTGTTATGTTCACATAGAAGACCGGTGGGTTTTTTCTTTTTTAGGAACAAAGTATATACAGTGGGGAAAATAAGTATTGGATACACTGACGATTTTGCAAGTTTTCCCACCTACAAAGAATGGAGAGGGCTGTAATTTTTATCGTAGGTACACTTCACCTGTGAGAGACAGAATCTAAAAATAAAAAACAGAAAATAATGACGCGCCCCCTGGGCCATATTCTTTAGGGGGAATACCCGGAGCCGGATCAGATGGGAGTTGTAGTCGCCGAGTGGCTGTGACCCGGCCCGTGCCCAGGGCGTCAAACTCAGTGTTATGTGGCAGTCCTACAGATGTTATTAAGAGTTCTTTTGTGTCGACTACGCCACCCGTTGTGATGCGGTCACTGTGGCCGCCGCTGCAGCAGGGTCCACTGAGGCTGATGGTGGGTGCGCAGCTTGGTGGGATAACCCCCAACGGGAGGGGTATAGCCTCAGGGGGGACAGGTGCAGAGGATGGGGGTTGTGGTGGTGCAGTGCAGACGGCAATGAAGACAGAGTCGGGTTATGCAGTTAAGGGTGTTTACTTACTGCAGATGTTGTACTGGTCACTCCAGCTGCGAGTGACCACCCGAGCCGTGCTGCGTCCACCAGGTCCTGGATCCAGCCAACCCCCAAACAAGTCCGGAGCGTGGCCCTGAGCTCTCCTTCTGTCCCGTTCTCTGGCCGTCCCCACCAGTGATCCACCTAGGTCCAGCTCCCTCGGGCCTTCTGTTGGGACACCCTTGGCCTTGGGTTCCCTGACCCTTCATGTGGTGTGCCTTCGGGGTGGATGTGATGGGTGACCGTGGCAAACGCTGCCCACGGTCTCCGGTCTCTGGCTAGGGTGTGTTTTCTGCCCCCACCAGCTTGGGATCCGGTACCCTGTGCCGACTCCTCACCCGGTGCTTTAATTTGGGTTCTTGGGTCCTCTCTGTTTTCCCCTCTGGGTACTCCTTCTCTGCTCCTCTCTCACTCAGGGTCTCTCTCTTGCTGCAGGCTGACTTCCTCTCTGCTTGCTGTCTGCTCCTCTGCAGCTGTCTTGCTGTCTCCAACTGACTTGTTCTCTGCATCTGACCCTGTTCTTAGTTGGTGCCCACCTTATATACACCCTCTATGTGTGAGCTCAGGTGACCAGCACCCAATGAGCTCCTATCTTTACCCAGGCTGCTCCCCCTATCTGCCCCTACACTACTTGGGATGTACCACCCCCCTCCCACTCCAGCCAGGAACAGACTCGGTCGTACCTGCACATTTCTAAGTGGGAGTACCGTCGGTCTGCTCCTCGGAAATGGGATGTGTGTAGTGCATGCAGCCTACCGAGCTCAGTTCCACACTCCATCCTTACCCGGGAGTGGAATATCACACCTCTGGGTTGAGGTGAAATACCCCTGTAGCAGCCGAATCCTCAGGGTGCTACATTCCCCCCTGGTAAATCACAGCACGTCCTCGGGCTGTAAGACATAAATAACACCAAAAACATACATTTTTTTTTTTTTTCCATGAACATATAAAACAACATATATTAGCAAATAAAACATTCTCGTCGCCTCTGGCTCCTCCTCCGGTCACTGTGCAACGTGTGACCGGGTAAAGTGCGACAGTCTCTCTGGAAAACTGGTTCTCCTATAAAACCAGTAGGGGGCGCTTTAGGAAGCGCAACTATATACAGGGAAAGTTGGCCGCTCTCAGTCCTCGGCCAGGTAAAGGGAAGGGAATGGCTGCTCACAGTCCTCAGCCTGGTATGGATACGGAATAACGGGTAAAAAGTTCACTCATGCTGGTCCCAACGGGGACTATATATATGTAGCAACAGTTTCTTTGGTACCCGGTTGGGTAACTATTTACATCCACTGCTCTGCCGCACTCAACGGCGTCTTCCACCTGCTCTTTGCTTGTAGCTGGTTGTAACTTCAGACCCGTCCGGGTCCTCTTGCTCCTCCTCCTCGCACCGCAACTCCTCCTCCGTCAGGCGGTGTACGTGGAGGGCGTAAGGTCCTTTGGCACACTTGTGCCGGGTAAAGGTGACCTCGTCTCCGATGTAGAGGTCACGACCTCTGTGCCCCTCCGGCAGATGGGACTCCACGTCTCTGCGCGTGACAAAGACGTCGCCGGGGGTGTTGTTGTCTCGAATGAAGCCCCACCCATGCTGCTGGTTAAACTTTATTACAGTCCCGGTGGTGCGGGGACTGTGCGCTGCACGGGGGTCCCTCCTGGTCCGGCTCTTCTGCTCGGCGCTCCTTATTTGGGCCTGTTGTTCCCGGACCCGCCTCTCTCTCCGCTCCCTCGCGAACTCTTCGAGCTGCTGTCGGCAACACTCAGCGCGCTCTGCTGCAGCTGCCCTGGTTTCCTGAGTGAACCCCATTAGATCTTCTCCGGTGGGGTCCCACTCAAACTGTGCTTCCGCTAGCGGGGGCGAGATCCGTGCCACGGGCTTCGGAGCCGGAATCAGGGGTTCATCCAGGGGTCTTAGTTTCTGCTGCCGTTCCAGCTCATGGTATTCTTCGGGCCAGATGAAGGGCCGCCCGTCCGGCCATGTGAGCTGGCTGAACAAGTCCTCCCCCAGGTGTGGCACCCTTGGTTTTACGGGCACGGGCGCGGTGGTGGTGGCGCCCGGGTTGCCCAGGCCTTGCGGCCAGGCCTGGGGCACCTGGAAGGTGAAGGGCACCGTTAGGACGGCGGCGCCCTGGGCTACCTGGCCTTGCGGCCAGGCCGGAGGCTCCGCGGAGGTAGGGGGCGCTGTTGGTGATGCGGCGCCCGGGGGTACTAGGCCTTGCGACCAGGCTGGTGGTATTTCCTGCTTTGTCACGCTCCGGGTCGAGGCGCGTGACGTCACAGGGGTCGCTGCGACGGCTTCCGGTCGGGGCCTAGTCCATAGCGGTGACATGGCGGCTACGGGCACAGCAGGGGGACTTTCGGGCTCTGCGACGGGGAGCTGGGGCAGGTGGGCGGTTTCCCGGCTTGGGGTATAGGCGTCCCCTTTACCTGCCTCCATGCGTTCGGCTCCCTTCTCGGCGCCGTCTCCGGCCTTTGGTCCTCCCGCGCCATCCTCAGAGGCGGTCTGCTTCCTCTTCCAGGGTAGCGTGCTCCGTTGACTGGTCTCAGCTTGCTGGGCCATCTCCCGGCTCCATTCCGCCAATATCTCGCGCTGTACCCGGGCCATCCTCCGTGCGAGGCCCTCCAGGGCAGTCTGTGCACACTCCCGGTCTCGGGGGAGCTGTGCTAGGACCTCCACTAGGCCTAGTGGGGTCGTGGTGTCTAGCAGGCTCCTGACCAACGGGTCGGTGCTGCTCTGCTCTTCTTCCAGCAGGCTCCTGGCCAGCGGGCCGGTGCTGCTCTGCTCTCCTTCCTCGGTCTTTAGCAGACTCCTGGCCAGCGGGCCGGTGCTGTTCTGCTTTCTCTCCATATCCGGGTAAGCTCCTCCGCTACTCCTCGTTAGACTTCTTGCCTCCGGGTGCGCTCGCTCCAGACTGCTCCAGGCGGCACCCATCTTCGCTCTTTTCTTTCGTCTCCTCCCACTTCGAGGGCGGTCCCGGGGCAACTCGGTGACTGTCAGCTCCAGGGGCAGTTCTTTCACGCTGACAGACACCTCCAGCATCACAGTCTCTGTTGGTGGGGGCGGTTTCCACTTTTGGCGCCATTTTCTGTCCTGGCCCACGATGGGAGGTGGCCTCTTGCCCTCCTTTGGCACGCCCATAATGGCGTCCGCTGTTCTTCCAAGGCGGGAAATCTTCGGATTTGGCGGGAAGCGTCGCCCAGTGGCGGGAAACTCTGCAGATGGCGGGAACAAGCTGGAAATGGCGGACAATCGGCGGGAAACGACCTGTGATGGGGTCCGATGGCGTGGACCCTCCGGAACCGGCGGGAGACTTCTTTCTGAGGTAAACTTGCACTTTTCTTCAGGCACGCAGTACCCGGTTGTTGTGGGCACGTGATCCTGCCGACTACGCCAAAGTTGACGCGCCCCCTGGGCCATATTCTTTAGGGGGAATACCCGGAGCCGGATCAGATGGGAGTTGTAGTCGCCGAGTGGCTGTGACCCGGCCCGTGCCCAGGGCGTCAAACTCAGTGTTATGTGGCAGTCCTACAGATGTTATTAAGAGTTCTTTTGTGTCGACTACGCCACCCGTTGTGATGCGGTCACTGTGGCCGCCGCTGCAGCAGGGTCCACTGAGGCTGATGGTGGGTGCGCAGCTTGGTGGGATAACCCCCAACGGGAGGGGTATAGCCTCAGGGGGGACAGGTGCAGAGGATGGGGGTTGTGGTGGTGCAGTGCAGACGGCAATGAAGACAGAGTCGGGTTGTGCAGTTAAGGGTGTTTACTTACTGCAGATGTTGTACTGGTCACTCCAGCTGCGAGTGACCACCCGAGCCGTGCTGCGTCCACCAGGTCCTGGATCCAGCCAACCCCCAAACAAGTCCGGAGCGTGGCCCTGAGCTCTCCTTCTGTCCCGTTCTCTGGCCGTCCCCACCAGTGATCCACCTAGGTCCAGCTCCCTCGGGCCTTCTGTTGGGACACCCTTGGCCTTGGGTTCCCTGACCCTTCATGTGGTGTGCCTTCGGGGTGGATGTGATGGGTGACCGTGGCAAACGCTGCCCACGGTCTCCGGTCTCTGGCTAGGGTGTGTTTTCTGCCCCCACCAGCTTGGGATCCGGTACCCTGTGCCGACTCCTCACCCGGTGCTTTAATTTGGGTTCTTGGGTCCTCTCTGTTTTCCCCTCTGGGTACTCCTTCTCTGCTCCTCTCTCACTCAGGGTCTCTCTCTTGCTGCAGGCTGACTTCCTCTCTGCTTGCTGTCTGCTCCTCTGCAGCTGTCTTGCTGTCTCCAACTGACTTGTTCTCTGCATCTGACCCTGTTCTTAGTTGGTGCCCACCTTATATACACCCTCTATGTGTGAGCTCAGGTGACCAGCACCCAATGAGCTCCTATCTTTACCCAGGCTGCTCCCCCTATCTGCCCCTACACTACTTGGGATGTACCACCCCCCTCCCACTCCAGCCAGGAACAGACTCGGTCGTACCTGCACATTTCTAAGTGGGAGTACCGTCGGTCTGCTCCTCGGAAATGGGATGTGTGTAGTGCATGCAGCCTACCGAGCTCAGTTCCACACTCCATCCTTACCCGGGAGTGGAATATCACACCTCTGGGTTGAGGTGCAATACCCCTGTAGCAGCCGAATCCTCAGGGTGCTACAATAACATTTTATAATTTTTACATACTTATTTCATGCAATTATGCAAATTAATTATTTGATACAATAGAAAAACAGATCTTAATATTTGGTACGGAAACCTTTGTTTGCAATTACAGAGGTCAGACGTTTCCTGTAGTTCTTGACCAAGTTTGCAGACACTGCAGCAGGAATTTTGGACCACTCCTCCATACAGATCTTCTCCAGATCTTTCAAGTTTCGGGACTGTTGCTGGGTGCAGTTGTCCTGTCCCCTTTGCAGAAAAGCACCCCCAAAGTATAAGGTTTCCCCAGCATGCTTCTCAGTTGGGACGGTGTTCTTGGGGTTGTACTCATCCTTCTTCTTTCTCCAAACACGTCAAGTGGAGTTGATACCAAAAAGTCCTATTTTGGTCTCATCTGACCACATGACCCTCTCCCATGCCTCCTCTGGATCACCCAGATGGTCAATGGCGAACTTCAAACGGGCCTGGACATGTGCTGGCGTGAGCAGGGGACCTTGCGTGCCCTGCAGGAGTTTAATCCATGACGGCATAGTGTGTTACTAATGGTAATGTTTGAGACTGTAGTCTCGGCTCTCTTCAGGTCATTGACCAGGTCCTCCTGTGTAGTTCTGGGCTGATTCCTGACCTTTCTCAGAATCATCCTTATCCCACGGGTCGAGATCTTGCATGGAGCCCCAGACCGAGGAAGATTGACAGTCATCTTGTGTTTCTTCCGTTTTCTAATAATTGTGCCAACAGTTGTTGCTTTCTCACCAAGCTGCTTGCATATTGTCCTGTAGCCAATCCCAGCCTGGAGCAGGTCTACAATTTTGTCCCTGGTGTCCTTAGATAGCTCTTTGGTCTTAACCATGGTGGATAGGTTGGAGTGTGATTGATTGAGTGTGTGGACAGGTGTCTTTTATACAGGTAACGAGTTCAAACAGGTACAATAAATACAGGTGAGGAGTGCAGAGTAGGAGGGCTTCTGAAAGAAAAACTAACAGGTCTGTGAGAGCGAGATTTCTTGCTGGTTGGTAGGTGATCAAATACTTATTTCATGCAATGAAATGCGATTTAATTATTTAAAAATCATACAATGTGATTTTTTTTTTGGATTTTATTTTTAGATTCTGTCTCTCACAGTTGAAGTGTACCTATGATAAAAATGACAGACCTCTCCATTCTTTGTAGGTGGGAAAGCTTGCAAAATCGGCAGTGTATCAAATACTTATTTTCCCTACTGCGGGCGTGTATGTACGGTACAGACCAAAAGTTTGGACACACCTTCTCATGTAAACATTTTTCTGTATTTTCTTGACTATGAAAATTGTACATTCACACTGAAGGCATCAAAACTATGAATTAACACATGTGGAATTATATACTTAACAAAAAAGTGTGAAACAACTCAAAATATGTCTTATATTCTAGGTTCTTCAAAGCAGCTACCTTTTGCTTTGATGACACTCTTGGCATTCTCTTGATGAGCTTCAAGAGGTAGTCACCGGAAATCGTCTTCCAACAATCTTGAAGGAGTTCCCAGAGATGCTTAGCACTTGTTGGCCCTTTTGCCTTCACTCTGCGGTCCAGCTCACCCTAAACCATCTCGATTGGGTTCAGGTCATCTGGCGTAGCACCCCATCACTCTCCGTCTTGATCAAATAGCCCTTACACAGCCTGGAGGTGTGTTTGGGGTCATTGTCCTGTTGAAAAATAAATGATGGTCCATCTAAACGCAAACCAGATGGAATAGCATGCCGCTGCAAGATGCTGTGGTAGCCATGCTGGTTCAGTATGCCTTCAATTTTGAATAAATCCCCAACAGTGTCACCAGCAAAGCACCTCCATACCGTCACACCTCCTCCTCCATGCTTCACGGTGGGAACCAGGCATGTAGAGTCCATCCGTTCACCTTTTCTGCATCGCACAAAGACACGGAGGTTGGAACCAAAGATCTCAAATTTGGACTCATCAGACCAAAGCACAGATTTCCACTGGTCTAATGTCCATTCCTTGTGTACTTTAGCCCAAACAAGTCTCTTCTGCTTGTTGCCTGTCCTTAGCAGTGGTTTCCTAGCAGCTATTTTACCATGAAGGCCTGCTGCACAAAGTCTCCTCTTAACAGTTATTAAAGAGATGTGTCTGCTGCTAGAACTCTGTGTGGCATTGACCTGGTCTCTAATCTGAGCTGCTGTTAACCTTCGATTTCTGAGGCTGGTGACTCGGATAAACTTATCCTCAGAAGCAGAGGTGACTCTTGGTATTCCTTTCCTGGGGCGATCCTCATGTGAGCCAGTTTCTTTGTAGCGCTTGATGGTTATTGCAACTGCACTTGGGGACACTTTCAAAGTTTGCCCAATTTTTCGGACTGACTGACCTTCATTTCTTAAAGTAATGATGGCCACTCGTTTTTCTTTACTTAGCTGCTTTTTTCTTGCCATAATACAAATTCTAACAGTCTATTCAGTAGGACTATCAGCTGTGTATCCACCTGACTTCTGCACAACACAACTGATGGTCCCAACCCCATTTATAAGGCAAGAAATCCCACTTATTAAACCTGACAGGGCACACCTGTGAAGTGAAAACCATTTCCGGTGATTACCTCTTGAAGCTCATCAAGAGAATGCCAAGAGTGTGCAAAGCAGTCATCAAAACAAAAGGTGGCTACTTTGAAGAACCTAGACTATGAGACATATTTTCAGTAGTTTCACACTTTTTTGTTAACTATATAATTCCACATGTGTTAATTTATAGTTTTGATGCCTTCAGTGTGAATGTACAATTTTCAAAGTCATGAAAATACAGAAAAATCTTTAAATGAGAAGGTGTGTCCAAACTTTTGGTCTGTACTGTATATATATATATATGTGTGTGTGTGTGTGTGTGTGTGTGTATGTACAGTACAGACCAAAAGTTTGGACACACCTCATTTAAAGATTTTTTATGTATTTTCATGACTATGAAAATTGTACATTCACACTGAAGGCATCAAAACTATGAATTAACACATGTGGAAATATATACTTAACAAAAAAGTGTGAAACAACTGAAAATATGTCTTATATTCTAGGTTCTTCAAAGTAGCCACCTTTTGCTTTGATGACTGCTTTGCACACTCTTGGCATTCTCTTGATGCGCTTCAAGTGGTAGTCACCGGAAATGGTCTTCCAACAATCTTGAAGGAGTTCCCGGAGATGCTTAGCACTTGTAGGCCCTTTTGCCTTCACTCGGCGGTCCAGCTCACCCCAAACCATCTCGATTGGGTTCAGGTCTGGTGACTGTGGAGGCCAGGTCATCTGGCGTAGCACCCCATCACTCGCCTTCTTGGTCAAATAGCCCTTACACAGCCTGGAGGTGTGTTTGGGGTCATTGTCCTTTTGAAAAATAAATGATGGTCCAACTAAACGCAAACCGGATGGAATAGCATGCCGCTGCCAGATGCTGTGGTAGCCATGCTGGTTCAGTATGCCTTCAATTTTGAATAAATCTCCAACAGTGTCACCAGCAAAGCACCCCCACACCATCACTCCTCCTCCTCCATGCTTCACTGTGTGAACCAGGCATGTAGAGTCCATCCGTTCACCTTTTATGCATCGCACAAAGACACGGTGGTTGGAACCAAAGATCTCAAATTTGGACTCATCAGACCAAAGCACAGATTTCCACTGGTCTAATGTCCATTCCTTGTGTTCTTTAGCCCAAACAAGTCTCTTCTGCTTGTTGCCTGTCCTTAGCAGTGGTTTCCTAGCAGCTATTTTACCATGAAGGCCTGCTGCACAAAGTCTCCTCTTAACAGTTGTTGAAGAGATGTTTCTGCTGCTAGAACTCTGTGTGGCATTGACCTGGTCTCTAATCTGAGCTGCTGTTAACCTGCGATTTCTGAGGCTGGTGACTCGGATAAACTTATCCTCAGAAGCAGAGGTGACTCTTGGTCTTCCTTTCCTGGGGCAGTCCTCATGTGAGACAGTTTCTTTGTAGCGCTTGATGGTTTTTGCAACTGCACTTGGGGACGCTTTCAAAGTTTTCACAATTTTTCGGACTGACTGACCTTCATTTCTTAAAGTAATGATGGCCACTCGTTTTTCTTTACTTAGAATTTGTATGATGGCAAGAAAAAAGCATCTAACAGTCTATTCAGTAGGACTATCAGCTGTGTATCCACCAGACTTCTGCACAACACAAGTGATGGTCCCAACCCCATTTATAAGGCAAGAAATCCCACTTATTAAACCTGACTGGGCACACCTGTGAAGTGAAAACCATTTCCGGTGACTACCTCTTGAAGCTCATCAAGAGAATGCCAAGAGTGTGCAAAGCAGCCATCAAAGCAAAAGGTGGCTACTTTGAAGAACCTAGAATATAAGACATATTTTCAGTTGTTTCACACGTTTTTGTTAAGTATATAATTCCACATGTGTTAATTCATAGTTTTGATGCCTTCAGTGTGAATGTACAATTTTCTTAGTCATGAAAATACAGATAAATCTTTAAATGAGAAGGTGTGTCCACCTTTTGGTCTGTACTGTATATATACACTGCTCAAAAAAATAAAGGGAACACTTAAACAACAGAATATAACTCCAAGTGCATCAAACTGTCCACTTAGGAAATGACACTGATTGACAATCAATTTCACATGCTGTTGTGCAAATGGAATAGACAATAGATGGAAATTATTGGCAATTATCAAGACACCCTCAAAGGATTGATTCTTCAGGTGGGGACCACAGACCACATCTCAGTACCAATGCTTTCTGGCAGATGTTTTGGTCACTTTTGAATGTTGGTTATGCTTTCACACTCGTGGTAGCATGAGACGGACTCTACAACCCACAGAAGTTGCTCAGGTAGTGCAGCTCATCCAGGATGGCACATCAGTGCGAGCTGTGGCAAGAAGGTTTGCTGTGTCTGTCAGCGTAGTGTCCAGAGGCTGGAGGTGCTACCAGGAGACAGGCCAGTACACCAGGAGACAAGGAGGGGGCCGTAGGAGGGCAACAACCCAGCAGCAGTACCGCTACCTCCGCCTTTGTGCAAGGAGGAACAGGGGGAGCACTGACAGAGCCCTGCAAAATGACCTCCAGCAGGCCACAAATGTTCATGTGTCTGCACAAACGGTTAGAAACCGACTCCATGAGGGTGGTATGAAGGCCCGACGTCCACAGATGGGGGTTGTGATCACATCCCAACATTGTGCAGGACGCTTGGCATTTGCCACAGAACACCAGGATTGGCAAAGTCGCCACTGGCGCCCTGTGCTCTTCACAGATGAAAGCAGGTTCACACTGAGCACATGTGACAGACATGACAGAGTCTGGAGACGCCGCGGAGAGCGATCTGCTGCCTGCAACATCCTTCAGCATGACCGGTTTGGCAGTGGGTCAGTAATGGTGTGGAGTGGCATTTCTTTGGAGGGCCGCACAGCCCTCCATGTGCTCGCCAGACGTAGCCTGACTGCCATTAGGTACCGAGATGAGATCCTCAGACCCCTTGTGAGACCATATGCTGGTGCGGTTGGCCCTGGGTTCCTCCTAATGCAGGACAATGCCAGACCTCATGTGGCTGGAGTGTGTCAGCAGTTCCTGCAAGATGAAGGCATTGAAGCTATGGACTGTCCCACCCGTTCCCCAGACCTGAATCCGATTGAGCACATCTGGGACATCATGTCTCGCTCCATCCACCAACGTCACGTTGCACCATAGACTTTCCAGAAGTTGGCGGATGATTTAGTCCAGGTCTGGGAGGAGATCCCACAGGAGACCACCTCATCAGGAGCATGCCCAGGCGTTGTAGGGAGGTCATACAGGCACGTGGAGGCCGCACACAATACTGAACCTCATTTTGACTTGTTTTAAGGACATTACATCAAAGTTGGATCAGCCTGTAGTGTGTTTTTCCACTTTAATTTTGGGGGTGGCTCCAAATCCAGGCCTCCATTAGTTAATAAATTTGATTTCCATTGATGATTTTTATGTGATTTTGTTGTCAGCACATTCAGCTTTGTACAGAACAAAGTATTCAATGAGAATATTTCATTCATTCAGATCTAGGATGTGTTATTTGAGTGTTCCCTTTATTTTTTTGAGCAGTGTATGTATATGTGTGTGTATATATATAATTTTTTTTAATTTTTTTCAATACATATTTCACTTTGGAGCTGACATAAGTCATGGACATGGGCTCTGTATCATGATATGTCTCCAATTTAGCAAATCTAGATCATGAAAGTAACTCTGTGACCTGCCATGTTGTCACCCTGAGTAATATGCTATAGGTATCATTACTGAGTCATATAGTGATGAAGTGATTGACAGTTGCTCCTGCTTTCTATCGAGCGTCTCTCCTGCTCTCTCGAGCGTCTCTCCTGCTCTCTCTCTCGAGCATCTCTCCTGCTCTCTCTCGAGCGTCTCTCCTGCTCTCTCTCTCTAGCTTCTCTCCTGCTCTTTCTCTCGAGCGTCTCTCCTGCTCTCTCTCTCTCGAGCGTCTCTCCTGCTCTCTCTCTCGAGCGTCTCTCCTGCTCTCTCTCTCGAGCGTCTCTCCTGCTCTCTCTCTCGAGCGTCTCTCCTGCTCTCTCTCTCTCGAGCGTCTCTCCTGCTCTCTCTCGAGTGTCTCTCCTGCTCTCTCTCTCGAGTGTCTCTCCTGCTCTCTCTCTCGAGCGTCTCTCCTGCTCTCTCTCGAGCGTCTCTCCTGCTCTCTCTCTCGAGCTTCTCTCCTGCTCTCTCTCTCGAGCTTCTCTCCTGCTCTCTCTCGAGCGTCTCTCTCTCTCTTGCATCTCTCCTGCTCTCTCTCTCTCGAGCGTCTCTCCTGCTCTCTCTCTCGAGCGTCTCTCCTGCTCTCTCTCGAGCGTCTCTCCTGCTCTCTCTCGAGCGTCTCTCCTGCTCTCTCTCTCGAGCTTCTCTCCTGCTCAATCTCTCGAGCGTCTCTCTCTCTCTCGAGCGTCTCTCCTGCTCTCTCTCTCTTGAGCGTCTCTCCTGCTCTCTCTCTCGAGCGTCTCTCTCTCTCTCTAGCGTCTCTCCTGCTCTCTCTCTCTCGAGCATCTCTCCTGCTCTCTCTCTCTCGAGCGTCTCTCCTGCTCTCTCTCTCGAGCGTCTCTCCTGCTCTCTCTCTCTCTCGAGCGTCTCTCCTGCTCTCTCTCTCGAGCGTCTCTCCTGCTCTCTCTCTCTCTCGAGCGCCTCTCCTGCTCTCTCTTTCGAGCGTCTCTCCTGCTCTCTCTCTCGAGCGTCTCTCCTGCTCTCTCTCTCGAACGTTTCTCCTGCTCTCTCTCTCGAGCGTCTCTCCTGCTCTCTCTCTCTCGAGCGTCTCTCCTGCTCTCTCTCTCTCGAGCGTCTCTCCTGCTCTCTCTCTCGAGCGTCTCTCCTGCGCTCTCTCTCTCAAGCGTCTCTCCTGCTCTCTCTCTCTCGAGCGTCTCTCCTGCTCTCTCTCTCTCGAGCGTCTCTCCTGCTCTCTCTCTCGAGCGTCTCTCCTGCTCTCTCTCGAGCGTCTCTCCTGCTCTCTCTCTCGAGCGTCTCTCCTGCTCTCTCTCTCTCGAGCGTCTTTCTAGCGTCTCTCCTGCTCTCTCTCTCTCGAGCGTCTCTCCTGCTCTCTCTCTCTCGAGCGTCTCTCCTGCTCTCTCTCTCTCGAGCGTCTCTCCTGCTCTCTCTCTCTCGAGCGTCTCTCCTGCTCTCTCTCTCTAGCGTCCCTCCTGCTCTCTCTCGACCGTCTCTCCTGCTCTCTCTCTCGAGCGTCTCTCCTGCTCTCTCTCTCGAGCGTCTCTCCTGATCTTGAGAGTCTCTCCTGCTCTCTCTCTCTCGAGCGTCTCTCCTGCTCTCTCTCTCTCGAGCGTCTTTCTAGCGTCTCTCCTGCTCTCTCTCTCGAGCGTCTCTCCTGCTCTCTCTCTCTCGAGCGTCTTTCTAACGTCTCTCCTGCTCTCTCCAGCCCTTGTCTGCTTGATCGCTGATACTGCCATACTTTGTAGTCTGTATACACTGTGTTCCAAATTATTATGCAAATATTATTTTCTCAGATTTTCCCAAATTACCTATATGAATTGCAGTCATTGTAATTTTCCAGTCAAATAACTATTAGAGTACAATTGAAAGGTTTTTGTACAAACTGCCTATGATAACAGTATATTTAAAAAAATAAAACACTCAAACTGCACTCAAAATGCATGTTCCAAATTATTATGCACAGCAGAGTTTTCAACCTTTTCATTTTAATAAAGAACAAAAAAATGGTCTTTTTTGAAATTATAAGCATTAGCAGGTTATTACACACTGAAATCAAACAGTTTTCAACTCAAAACTTTATTCTAGGTGATGTTACATTTGCACATAGGACCGCTTGTTCGAAAGGAGCTTCTGAACTCTCTCGTCCATTGAATTTGTCAGGTTTTGGATGGTTTCTGCTTCAATTGTTTTGCATGAGGACAGAATACCCTCCCAGAGCTGTTGCTTAGATGTGAACTGCCTCCCGCCATCATAGACACTCCTTTTGATGATGCTCCAGAGGTTCTCAATGGGGTTGAGGTCAGGGGAGCATGGGGGCCACACCATAAGTTTGTCCCCTTTTATGCCCATAGCAGCCAGAGATGCAGATGTGTTATGTGCAGCATGAGACGGGGCATTATCATGCATGAAAATGATCTTGCTGCGGAATGCACGGTTCTTCTTCTTGAACCATGGAAGCAAGTGCTGTTTGAGAAACTCAACATACATTATGGAGTTCATCTTTACCCCTTCAGGGATCCTAAAAGGGCCGACAATCTCTCTCCCCATGATTCCAGCCCAAAACATTACTCCACCTCCTCCTTGTTGGCGCTGTAGCCGTGTTTGCATGGGGTGTCCATCAACCAGCCATCCTCCACTCCATCCATCTGGACCATCAAGATCATTTCATGCATGATAATGCACCGTCTCATGATGCACATAACACATCTGCATCTCTGGCTGCTATGGGCATAAAAGGGGACAAACTTATGGTGTGGCCCCCATGCTCCCCTGACCTCAACCCCATTCAGAACCTCTGGAGCATCATCAAAAGGAGTGTCTATGATGGCGGGAGGCAGTTCACATCTAAGCAACAGCTCTGGGAGGGTATTCTGTCCTCATGCACAACAATTAAAGCAGAAACCATCCAAAACCTGACAAATTCAATGGACGAGAGAGTTCAGAAGCTCCTTTCGAACAAGGGGTCCTATGTGCAAATGTAACATCACCTAGAATAAAGTTTTGAGTTGAAAACTGTTTGATTTCAGTTTGTAATAACCTGCTAATGCTTAGAATTTCAAAAATGACCATTTTTTTGTTCTTTATTAAAATGAAAAGGTTGAAAACTCTGCTGTGCATAATAATTTGGAACATGCATTTTGAGTGCAGTTTGAGTTTTTTATTTTTTAAAAAATATACTGTTATCATAGGCAGTTTGTACAAAAACCGTTCAATTGTACTCTAATAGTTATTGACTGGAAAATTACAATGACTGCAATTCATATAGGTAATTTGGGAAAATCTGAGAAAATATTATTTGCATAATAATTTGGAACACAGTGTATATGTACAATTTTAATATGATCAATAGAAATATGTAAATATATTATATATATATACACACACTGCTCAAAAAATAAAGGGAACACTTAAACATCACAACTCCAAGTCAATAACACTTCTGTGAAATCTACCTGTCCAGTTATGAAGCAACACGGATTGTGAATCAATTTCTCCTGCTGTTGTGCAAATGGAGCAGACAACTGGTAGAAATGATAGGCAATTAGCCAGATACCCCCTATAAAGGAGTGGTTCTGCAGGTGGTGACCACAGACCATTTCTCTGTTCTCATTCTTTTTGGCTGATGTTTTGGTCACTTTTTCATTTTGCCATTGCTCTCACCCCTAGAGGTACATTAGCATTAGGCAGTGTCTACAGTACAACCCACAGAAGTTGCTCAGGTAGTGCCGTTCATCCAGGATGGCACATCAGTGCGAGCTGTGGCAAGAAGTGTAGCTGTGTCTGTCAGCACAGTGTCCAGAGCATGGAGCAGATACCAGGAGATGTGCAGGGAGCCATAGGAGGGCAACAACCCAGCAACAGGACCGTTACCTCCTCCTTTGTGCAAGGAGAAACAGGAGGAGCACTGCCAGAGCCCTGCAAAATGACCTCCAGCTGGCCACAAATGTGCATGTGTCTGCACAAACGGTTAGAAACCGACTCCATGAGGGTGGTATGAGGGCCCGATGTCCACAGATGGGGGTTGTGCTCACAGCCCAACACCGAGCAGGACGCTTGACATTTGCCACAGAACACCAGGATTGGCAAAGTCGCCACTGGTGCCCTCTGCTCTTCACAGATGAAAGCTCAGTATTGTGTGTGGCCTCCACGTGCCTGTATGACCTCCCTACAACGCCTGGGCATGCTCCTGATGAGGTTGCGGATGGTCTCCTGTGGGATCTCCTCCCAGACCTAGACTAAAGCATCAGCCAACTCCTGAACAGTCAGTGGTGCAACGCGACGTTGGTGGATGTGACTCGCCCCCTGGGCCGTGGGGTACTCGGATCCGGGCAGTAGGGGAACGATGGGAGTAGTAGTGGCAACCCGGTTTCGTGGCTCAGGGTGGTCAGGCCAGTGGTAGTCCATTATGTGCTGATGTTTATGTCCGACTACGCCACCCGTGGATTTGCGGTTATTAGGAACCGCCGCTGCATGCCGACCGCTGGGGCTGATGAGGTGTGCAGCTAGGGTAGTGTGACTCCCCACGGGAAGAGTGCGGCCCCAGGGCAGTATAGTGGATGGTGGGAGTGATGGTGGTGAGAGTCCCAGTGCTGATAGTGCTGGAGAAGCAAGGAGCACACAGACAACAGGTTGCAGTCCAGGGTCTTTACTAGAACAGGTAAATTGACCCATAAACAGTCCCGGCTAGGAGGGGGACCTGGATGTCTGAGAGCAACGGGGAAATTGGCCCTGGTCAGGGTGAGGGTGTAGGCCTACCGTGCTTTCTGCGCTCCTTCTGGCTATCTCCTCCTGATAGGGTAACAGCCCACGTTTCCAAGCTTTCCGTGTATTCTCGCCTGTATGGCCTGCGACGTGGGTTCCTTTCTGCTCCCAGCCTTGTACGGCTTTACTGGTACCTTCTGTTGTGGCAGGGCCTCCAGGCTTCTTAGGCCAAGGAATATACAGTCCCCTGCGGACTGGTTCTCTGCTGGGGGATGTGGAATCCTCTCAGCCTCAGACACCAAAGTCTGGTAAATTAAGTCCTCTTTCTGCCAAGACAGGCTCTCTTCGCCTCTTGTCTCTGGCTTGTGGCTCTCCTCCTGCCACACTTCCTCTTAGGTGCAGTGCAACTGTCTGTCCCTGTTCTGCTCTGGGACAAGTCTCAATGCTGAGACAGGCCATCCAGTTCTCTCTAACCCTGCCCCCAGCACCAGCTTTTATAGGGGCAGCCTGCTCCCCCTACTGGCCTGAGACAGGAGGCATTGCATGCTAATGTTCCCCTGACTAGAGAACCTCCCCCTTGCTCTCAGACACAGCTTTAATACATTTTGTGGCATCCAGGCCAGGGTGACACATTCCCCCCTAGTGAAATTTAGTACTCCGGGACTAAACAATAAACAAAGACAATAAAACATTAATAGACATTAATAGACAGACGACGCACAAATTGAGTTCTTAAGGTCACAGTGTGGCCTGTGACCGGGTGTCCATATCACCAATACAACGGGGAGCCTTAACCAGGTGGGGGTCTGTCCTACCCCAAGTCCTTCACAGTCTTAGTTCATTCCTTGGTTAGGCTCCGAACGCAGTCCATACCAGGTCCCGGTTATAAAAAGTCCATAACCTGTGAGTCCTTACAGTAACTGCAAGAAACTGAAACACGGAATTACCAAACATGCATGTAACTTTGCAAACAATTCAACATTTGGCAACAAGGTTATTTACAATTTTAGTGCGCTCTATATTCTCCAGCGAGCGGGTATCAGCCCCTTTGTGCTCCTGGTTGACCTACGTAGCCCACTGTCTGGTGGTGGACCAACCTGGCTTTCCCCACTAGCGTTAGGGGTACAGCTACCAGCTGGGTGTACAGGTAGGGAAGGCAGCTGTCTGTGGGTCCTTTGGCTTACCGCAGGCATGGCAGGCTCACTGTCAGCAGAGGGTTGACTCTCCTGGGCTGCTGGTACAGGCTCTTCTGCCTCTGGAACCGCTTGCTCCTCTTCACCTTCCGGCTCTGGTGTTGGTTGTTGCTGTGCCGGTTGCAGGAAATGCAGGACGGGTACCACTATGGCATCATTTATGCGAGTCCAGGACTGAGGGAACTCTCCGAGAACGGTGCTGATCATTTCTTCCTTGTCCTCTGCGGGTTCAAGGTCACTCTGATCCTCTTCTGCACTACGGAGTTGCTCGGGGCATCTTTTGAGATGGTCTCTGGAGACGGTACTAGTGGTTTCTCCTCCGTCCTTGGTGATCACGCACACCTTCGGGTTGTCGTGATCAGACTGCAGTACGGTGTAGGGTTCCCTTTCCCACTGGTCGTCCAACTTGTGAAGCCTTCTTTTTCGCTTTAGGACTTGCTCACCAGGTTCTAGGGGACCAGCAGGGGCGTGTTGGTTGAAGAGTTTTTCTTGCCTCTCTCTCACCTGGGCCAGGCTCTTCTCCACAGTCTACTGCACCTTCTTGTACTGCAGTTGCCTTTCCGTATCCCAGTCCGCATCCGGGGAGGTGTCCTCAGGCGTTAGGACTCCCATCTCCAGGTCTATAGGCAGCTTACCCGGTCTGGGTCGCATCAGGTAAGCCGGGGTGCAGTTGGTAGCATTCACCGGGATATGATTGTATAAGTCTATCAGGTCCGGCAGTTTTTCTGGCCACAGGCTGCGCTCCTCCAGGGGCAACGTCTTCAGGAGATCAATGACTATATTGTTCATCTTCTCACACATCCCGTTGGTTTGTGGGTGGTAAGGCGTTGTCCGAATCTTCTTACAGCCATAGAGGATGCCGAACTCCTGGAAGATTTCAGCCTCGAACGCTGGACCCTGGTCTGTCAGGACCTGTTCCGGATACCCGTGTGGACGGCAGAAATATTGCTGGAAGGCTCTGGCCGCTGTTTGGCCTGTCAAGTCTTTTACTGGGACCACCACTAGAAAACGGGAATAGTGGTCCACGATTGTCAGGGCATAGATGTATCCTGACCGGCTGGGAGCCAATTTGACATGGTCCAGAGCTACCAGCTCAAGAGGCTGCGTGGTGACGATGGGCCTCAAGGGTGTCTTCTGGCTGGTGCGGTCCTTCCTCCTTAGGTGACAAGGGCCACAGTCTCTGCACCATTTTTCTACAGCTCCTCTCATGCCGACCCAAAAGAACCTTCCTCTTAGTAGGAACTCCAGTTTCTTCCAACCGAACCGATGTGTCCCGCTCTTTCATGGTAAGCCCCCAGGACCATAGCTGCATCCCGCCTTGGGACCACGACTTGCCAGGTCAGCTCGTGCGTACGGTGGTTGACAATCCTTCTGCACAACTTGCCTTCGTAGAGGAACAGCTTGCTCTTCTCTTTCCATAGCTGCTTGGCTTCCTCTGGAGCATCCGGATCTATGCGGGCATCTTCCTGGGTCAGCAGATCTTTCACCAGGCGGATGGCAGGGTCACTATCTTGGGTCTCGGCCCAGCTGTGTTGAGGTAGGGGATTTATCATCACGGTTGTTAGATCCTCCTCCTTCACGCGGTGGGAGTATTGAGCAGCTCCATACCGGTGAAACGCGGGGAGTTCTACCTCCTCCAGCTCTTCTGGGTCTTCGTCACCTTCAGATAAGTGAGGCATCCTCGATAGGGCGTCAGCGTTGGCATTGGTTTTGCCGGCCCGGTACTTGATCAGTCATAGTTGGAGAGACGGGCCATCCACCGCTGTTCTAGGGCACCCAGTCTTGCATTGTCCAGGTGTGTCAACGGGTTGTTGTCCGTGTACACGGTGAACTTTGCGGAGGCCAGGTAATGCTTGAAGCGTTCCGTCACGGCCCACACCACCGCCAAGAATTCTAGCTTGAAGGAGCTGTAATTCTCCGGGTTCCTCTTGGTGGGTCTCAGCTTCCGGCTGGCGTACGCGATCACCCTTTCTCTGCCCTGTTGGTTTTGGAACAGTACGGCTCCCAGTCCCACATTACTGGCATCTGTGTGGAGAATGAAAGGCTGGCCATAATCAGGGTAGGCCAGGATCTCGTCCCCTGTGAGGGCCATCTTTAGCTGGCGGAAGGACTCCTCTTCCGGTTTATCCCACTTGAAGGGCGGCTTTTGGCTCCTGGACTTAGACTGTCCGATCAGGAGGTCCTGCATAGGAGCTGCCATCTTAGTGAACCCGGGGATGAACCTTCGGTAGTAGCCTACCAACCTGAGAAACTGTCTCACCTCTTTGATGTTCGAGGGGCTTGGCCAGCTCTTGATTGCCGTGACCTTGTCAGGGTCGGGGGCCACTCCTTCCGCGCTTACCACGTGCCCTAGGTACTGGTCCTTTGGTTTCAGCAGGTGACACTTCGATGGTTTCACCTTCAGGCCATAGCCTGCCAGGGCTTCGAACACCTCGGCCAGGTGCTTTAGGTGGTCCTCGTAGGTCTTCGAATAGACGATCACGTCGTCCAGGTAAAGGAGGACCGTCTTGAAGTTTCGGTGCCCTAGACATCATTCCATCAGCCTCTGGAAGGTCCCTGGTGCGTTGCAGAGCCCGAAGGGCATACAGTTGAACTCACTCAGTCCCATCGGGGTGGTGAAGGCAGTCTTCTCCTTGTCAGCCTCTGCCACAGGAACCTGCCAGTACCCGCTAGTAAGGTCCAAAGTAGAAAAGAAGTTAGCAGATTTTAGTGCGGCTAAAGACTCCTCTATTCTAGGCAGCGGATATGCGTCTTTGTGGGTGATACGGTTGATTTGTCTATAGTCCACGCACATTCTCATGGTGCCGTCTTTCTTTTTGACCAGAACCAAGGGGGCTGCCCAGGGGCTACAGCTGTCTCTAATAACCCCAGCTTCTTTCATCTCTCTTAGCATGCCCTTTGCGTTCTGATAATGTGCAGGGGGTACAGGTCTGTGCCTCTCTTTTATTGGTGGGTGGCTCCCTGTGGGGATGTGGTGTTCTATCCCTTTTACTCTGCCGAAGTCTAGCGGGTGCTTACTAAAGACTCTCTCGTACTCCTGTACCACCCGGTAGACTCCTTGTTTTTGGTGCAGGGGAGTGGAGTCAGCACCCACATGGAGTTTCTGGCACCAGTCCTCCTTTTGTTTCTGGGAGCCATTACCCTCCGCCTGAGGAGATGGAGGCAAGGGTTCCACGGCCCTGATAGCTTTGTGTTCGACAACAAACAGTTTGGCGAGTGTAGCGTACCTGGGTAAGTGTACTTCCCTCTCCCCAATGTTGAGGATGCGGACGGGCACCCTCCCATGACGGACATCAACCACCCCCCGGGCTGTCAAAATGGTGGGCCTGCTGTCTGAGTACACGGGTTCTACCATGGCTTGGTAGTCTCTACCTCTCAACCCGATTGCAGTCCGACACCAGATCATCATTTCACTTTTGGGAGGCATGGAAATGGGGAATGGGTCACTCAGTCTTACGCTACCGATCTCACCACCAGACAGTTCTACCTGCTGCCGTCTCATCAGGGCTTTTATCTCCTTGTTGAGGACTCTCTGTTGGCTGGAACTAGCATTCACCGCCACCTGTTGTAGAATTACAATTACCTCTGAAAGACAATTTTCAATTACGTTAGTACCCACAGTTATTTTAGGGTGACTTTCACGACGGTCAATGTCCACAATAATCACCCCCTGTGCCGGCAGTTCAACTTTACCAATTTTAATGGTCATCTCCTTGAACCCCATCTGCGGCACGGGTAAGCCATTACTGGCGATGATGCTCAAGTTATTGTCTGGATACCGTGTGATATCAGCATCAGTCCAATACTGCTTAAAAAGTACATAAGGGATAGTGGTTACTTGTGACCTATTATCCAGCAAGGCGCTCATGGGGATACCGTCCAGCACCATGGGTAAAACCGGGCGCCCCCCAACGTACTTATTACGCCAATTGTAAGGGCCTGGTGATCTTATGCCTGGGGGTTGGCCCTTTGCCCCAGGTTGGACCCTTTTAAATTACAGTACCTGGAAATGTGTCCGGGCTGGTTGCATCGACGGCAAATGGGCTGTCCATCCTCTGCGTAGCGGTCTGTGGGCCTCCCTCGGAACGACGGGATCCTCCTCTGTCGACGCCACGGGACATCCTCCGGACTTGAAGCCAGCTCGATGGGTCTTGACGGGTCCACTTGCAACGCCTGGACGGTCCTGGTCAACGCCGCGACGCTCCTGGTCAGCTCCTGGACTTGGTGGTGCAGGTCTTTCGACGGGGCTTGGTTCAGGGCCTGTGCATCAGCCCCCACGGGATCCATAGAGGAGGGCGCCGCCTCCTGGTGGTTGGTGAAAGCAGGGCGCCGGGGGTTTATAGCGCCACTGGTTGCAGATTCACGGAGCACCCTTATGGCCCTGTCCTTAAATTGGGCAAAGGTTGGGTCGGGGTTCTGAAAGAACATGAGACGCAGTTGGGCCCTGTGGGCGCTAGACAGCAGACCTTCTATGAATTGTTCTGTTAGCAGCTTATCCGTTTCCTGCACACTGCCAGGGTCAGTTTGTTGAATAGCCCTCAAGGCTTCCTGCAGATTTAGGGCATAGTCTCTGATGCTGTCCTGTGCCCGCTGCTTACATCCATAGAACCTCATTTTAATCTCAGCGGAGGTACGTGTGTCAAAGGTACCCCGCAGCCGGGCCAGAATACCCTTCACAGTCCTTTTATCCTCAGTGGGCCATGATTTTACCTCCCTTTGGGCTGCGCCAGTTAACTGCCCTGTCAATATGCTGACCTTCTGCTCCTCTGTCAGGGGGTAAACGTGGAACAAACTGTATAGCCTTTCCTTGAAGTCAGTTAGGGCATGGGGCTCCCCTGAGTATTTGGGCAGCCAGGCCGCTCCAGGGATGTAGGGCAGGGAAAAGGGCATCACCGCTGCTGCAGCTGCGTTGGTGGTAGTGGGCGCCTCTGTGTCCGACATCTTCCTCCCCCCTAGTTAAGCGTGACCTACCTTCCGACGATCCTCTTCTGTAGGCCGCGGCTCCGCTGCTGCTGCTCTGGACGAGGACCTTGCGTCGCGTCCTGATGACGTCAGCGTCGCTCTCTCTCCCTTCCAGGACCTTGCGCAGCGTCGGTGCGTGGGGCGGAGCTTCGGATCTCGCGCGGTTTTGAAGTCCACGCCCCTCTTCTTCCCGCGCGGCGTCCTGAAGATGGCGTCCGATGGCGAGAAACAGCTGCGGATGGCGGGAAGACGGCAGAAGACGGCGGGAAACAGTCCAAGATGGCGTCTGATGGCGGGAATCGGCTCCGGATGGCGGGAAACGACTCCGGACGGCGGGAAACTTCGCCACAGGTAAGTTACAAAAGTCTTTTTCAGGCACGCAGTACCCGGTGGTTGCGGGCATGAAATCCTGCCGACTACGCCAAAGCTGACTCGCCCCTTGGGCCGTGGGGCACTCGGATCCGGGCAGTCTGGGAACGATGGGAGTAGTAGTGGCAACCCGGTTCCGTGGCTCAGGGTGGTCAGGCCAGTGGTAGTCCGTTATGTGCTATTGATTATGTCCGACTACGCCACCCGTGGATTGCGGTTATTAGGAACCGCCGCTGCATGCCGACCGCTGGGGCTGATGAGGTGTGCAGCTAGGGTAGTGTGACTCCCCACGGGAAGAGTGCGGCCCCAGGGCAGTATAGTGGATGGTGGGAGTGATGGTGGTGAGAGTCCCAGTGCTGATAGTGCTGGAGAAGCAAGGAGCACACAGACAACAGGTTGCAGTCCAGGGTCTTTACTAGAACAGGTAAATTGACCCATAAACAGTCCCGGCTAGGAGGGGGACCTGGATGTCTGAGAGCAACGGGGAAATTGGCCCTGGTCAGGGTAAGGGTGTAGGCCTACCGTGCTTTCTGCGCTCCTTCTGGCTATCTCCTCCTGATAGGGTAACAGCCCACGTTTCCAAGCTTTCTGTGTATTCTCGCCTGTATGGCCTGCGACGTGGGTTCCTTTCTGCTCCCAGCCTTGTACGGCTTTACTGGTCCCTTCTGTTGTGGCAGGGCCTCCAGGCTTCTTAGGCCAAGGAATATACAGTCCCCTGCGGACTGGTTCTCTGCTGGGGGATGTGGAATCCTCTCAGCCTCAGACACCAAAGTCTGGTAAATTAAGTCCTCTTTCTGCCAAGACAGGCTCTCTTCGCCTCTTGTCTCTGGCTTGTGGCTCTCCTCCTGCCACACTTCCTCTTAGGTGCAGTGCAACTGTCTGTCCCTGTTCTGCTCTGGGACAAGTCTCAATGCTGAGACAGGCCATCCAGTTCTCTCTAACCCTGCCCCCAGCACCAGTTTTTATAGGGGCAGCCTGCTCCCCCTACTGGCCTGAGACAGGAGGCATTGCATGCTAATGTTCCCCTGACTAGAGAACCTCCCCCTTGCTCTCAGACACAGCTTTAATACATTTTGTGGCATCCAGGCCAGGGTGACACAGATGGAGCGAGACATGATGTCCCAGATGTGCTCAATCGGATTCAGGTCTGGGGAACAGGCGGGCCAGTCCATAGCTTCAATGCCTTCACCTTGCAGAAACTGCTGACACACTCCAGCCACATGAGGTCTGGCAATGTCCTGCATACTGCATAAGGGGCATAATGGGGGCATTACACTGTGTGGGGGCATAATACATACTACATAAGGGGCATAATGGGGGCATTAAACTTTTTGGGGCATCATACATACTGCATAAGGGGCATAATGGGGGCAATACACTGTGTGGGGGCATCATACATACTGCATAAGGGGCATAATGGGGGCATTACATTGTGTGGTAGCATCATACATCTTGTATAAGGGGCATAATGGGGGCATTACACTGTGTGGGAGCATCATACATACTGCATGAGGGGCATAATGGTGGCATACACTGTGTGGTGCATCATACATACTGTATAAGGGGCATAATGGGGGCATTACACTGTGTGGGGCATCATATATACTGTATAAGGGGCATAATGGGGCATTACACTGTGTGGGGGCATCATACATACTGCATAAGGGGCATAATGGGGGCATTACACTGTGTGGGGGCATCATACATACTGCATAAGGAGCATAATGGGGGCATTACACTGTGTGGGGGCATCATGTATACTGCATAAGGGGCATAATGGGGGCATTACACTGTGTGGGGGCATCATACATCCTGCATAAGGGGCATAATGGGTGCATTACACTGTGTGGGGGGCATCATACATCCTGCATAAGGGGCATAACACTGTGTGGGGGCATCATACATCCTGCATAAGGGGCATAATGGGGGCATTACACTGTGTGGGGGGCATCATACATACTGCATAAGGGGCATAATGGGGGCATTACACTGTGTGGGGGCATCATACATCCTGCATAAGGGGCATAATGGGGGAATTACACTGTGTGGGGGCATCATGCATCCTGCATAAGGGGCATAATGGGGGCATTACACTGTGTGGGGGCATCATACATACTGCATAAGGGGTATAATGGGGGCATTACACTGTGGGGGGCATCATGCATCCTACATAAGGGGCATAATGGGGGCATTACACTGTGTGGGGGCATCATACATACTGCATAAAGGGTATAATGGGGGCATTACACTGTGGGGGGCATCATGCATCCTACATAAGGGGCATAATGGGGGCATTACACTGTGTGGGGGCATCATACATTCTGTATAAGGGGCATAATGGGGGCATTACACTGTGGGGCCAGTAAAGGGGCCCTTTACTATGAGAACAATACGTTTCCTCCCTTCCTGTCTCCATAGTTGGGTCGTATGTATCTATTACAGGAAACAGAACAAAAACCTTATGATTCTTATAAAGGGGCAACACAAGACCCCAAAAGAGTCTCTGTGCTCAAGGGGTTAATGCCCCCTGCGCCCAGTAATGGGGGATCCCCACATACCTCCACCTGCAGAGCCGCCACCACATATATGGCTGCTCTGTGCGCACAGGAGCTGTGATGAGGTCACAGGAGGGGAAGAGTCAGGGGTCACATGATCAGGGGCCTCAGTGGATGTGTGACACCCCAGGGGTCTGGTTGCCACAGTGATAGAGATATTATGTCTGAGAGCAGGTGGGAGGTCCTTTGGTCAGGGATCCTGTGCATGCCACACCTCCTGCCCAGTCTTGGGAGGGGAAGGACTTCCCCTATATAAACCTGGGGCTGAGGCAGGGTAGGGGGTTCTGAGAGGAGAAGACAGGGAGCAGAGCTGCTCTATGGGCTCTGCTCCACAGGCAGGCCCTGTCCAGGGGCCTGAGCCTGGAGTCAAGGAGAGTAGAGACAAGAAACAGTCATATGAAGAAACAGCAGAAGCTCAGTGGGAGCAATACTAATACGAGTCAGGGGCTGGCAGCTGCAGAGCTCGCCCTGACTGAGAAGCTTTCTTACCGGACCCGGCGTCCGAGGCTGTGGGGACTAACTCTTACCCAGCAGCAGAAGCCGACCGGCAGGGGATTTCAGGTCCTCAGGCCCAGAAACCCGAAGGCACGGTCACACGCGTGGGACCAGCACCGCCATCGTGGAGCGGAAGCCATTAGAAGGCCCCGAGTCACCGGCCATACGGGTGAGCACCACACGGTACACTCAGGGACGTGGGCTACTTATATCCGCTTCTAGCAAGGTAGCCAGAAGAGTACAGTCAGTTTGGGAGGCCTACAACTCCGCCTGGCCAGGGGAGATCCCATCTGCTCAAGGACTGACCAGGCCCCGCTCGCTAGCAAGTACTCCGGGAGGGTCTATCGTTGTTACCAGTAAAGACCCTGAATTACACCGCACCGTCTCTGAGTGGTTCCTGCTACCCCCATTTTCCACGTCGGCTGCCCTGAGACCATACCCCTCCCGTTGGGGGTTATACTATCACGCTGCACAATTCTACACCGGCCTCAGCGGTCTGCCCTGCAGCGGCAGCTCCATAGCTGCAAATCAACGGGTGGCGTAGTCGACACTCAAATAACATCTATCAAGACTGCCACACACTGAGTTGACTCCCTGGGCACGGACCGGGTCCCCGCCACTCGGAGACTACAACCCTCATCTGATCCGGTTCCGGGTAAGCCCCGTGCGCGAGACGCTGCGCGACACAGCAGGCCCAGGGGCGCGTCAGATGCAGGACTCTGCTGTGCTGGTTGTCATGGTGCTGGATGAGCTGAAGTTTATGTGTGGGGTCAGGAGTAGTGTTGAGCGATACCTTCCGATATCGGGAAATATCGTATCAGATTGGATAGGACCGATACCCAAAAGTATCGGATATCGCCGATTCCGATACCGGAAACCAATGCAAGTCAATGGGACACTAATATCGGAAAGCCATCCCAGCGTGAGAGAATTCTCCTGATTGTTTAAAAGCCGGCGGGCGGTAAAAAGCCGCCGGCTTTTAAACAATCACACAGCCCCATACTGCTTCCCCGCAGCCTCCCACCCCGATCCTGCGCTCCCCCCGCCACCTCCCATCCCGATCGTAAGTTAGGACCGGGCGGGGAGCGCAGCACCAAGGAGCAGGGAGCGAAGGACCCGGGCGGGGAAGCCGGCAGTGAAAAGACTACACCGCCGGCTTTCCCGTTCTGTGCTGCGCTCTCCCGCCGGTTATTTCAAATGAACAGCTGAGGTATCAGGTGATGCTGATCAGCTGTTCATTTGAAGTAGCCGCGGTGCCCTCAGAGGGTTCATGTGAGTTCATGCTTCACTGCATGAACTCACATGAACTTTCCCACGGCCGCACAGGTCAGCCTCACCTCCCAGACCATCAGACCCATCATGATTGGTGTGTGCGCAGGTGTCTGTGCGATGTGTGCGGGTGTGTGCGCGATGTCTGCGGGTGTCTGCGTGCAGGCAGACATAGGCTAATGTGACACTATTACTCCCATCGGCCTATGTCTGTCCCCCGTCCACTTGTGCCAGCAGGATCAGCTCGATGGGAGCAGTAGCTATTTTAGCTGCCCCATATGTTATTTTTGCCCCTATACATCTTTTATGTTTTTAGGCCCCCCATATATTTTTTTTGTTTTTGGTCCCCAATAAATTTTAAATACATTTTTCATTGGTGGCCAGTGGTTACCTAAAATAAATTAGTTCATACATTACCTGTCCCCGCCGATCGCCACCTAAAATAAAGTAAAAAATAAAAAACTACACCTATACTCACCTAGACACCTAATTCCCCGAAGCCATCGATCTCCTGTAATAAAATATAAAATAATAAAACACAACCTTATCCTTACCCCTCCGTAGTAGTCCACGAGTGTCCCACGAAGATCTCCAGTTTAGAGCAGCCACATAAAATGTGACCGCTCTAAACCACTGCCGCCGCTAGAATGACGGGGCCGTAAAGCAGCCCCATCATTGCATAAACCGGTGTCTAGGTGAGTATAGGTGTAATTTTTTATTTTTTACTTTATTTTAGGTGGCGATCAGGTAATGTATGAACTAATTTATTTTAGGTAACCACTGGCCACCAATGAAAAATGTATTTAAAATTTATTGGGGACCAAAAACAAAAAAAATATATGGGGGGCCTAAAAACATAAAAGATGTATAGGGGCAAAAATAACATATGGGGCAGTTTAAATAGCAGGATCAGGCTGATGGGAACTACTGCTCCCATCGAGCTGATCCTGCTGGCACGAGTGGACGGGGGACAGACAAAGGCCGATGTGAGTAGTAGTGTCACATCGGCCTATGTCTGCCTGCACGCAGACACCCGCAGACATCGCGCACACACCCGCACACATCGCACAGACACCCGCGCACACTCCAATCATGATGGGTCTGATGGTCTGGGAGGTGAGGCTGACCTGTGCGGCCGTGGGAAAGTTCATGTGAGTTCATGCAGTGAAGCATGAACTCACATGAACCCTCTGAGGGCACCGCAGCTACTTCAAATGAACAGCTGATCAGCATCACCTGATACCTCAGCTGTTCATTTGAAATAACCGGCGGGAGAGCGCAGCACAAAACGGGAAAGCCGGCGGTGAAGTCTTTTCCCTGCCGGCTTCCCCGCCTGGGTCCTTCGCTCCCTGCTCCTTGGTGCTGCGCTCCCCGCCCGGTCCTAACTTACGATCGGGATGTGAGGTGGCGGGGGGAGCGCAGGATCGGGGTGGGAGGCTGCGGGGAAGCAGTATGGGGCTGTGTGATTGTTTAAAAGCCGGCGGCTTTTTACCGCCTGCCGGCTTTTAAACAATCAGGAGAATTCTCTCACGCTGGGATGGCATTCCGATATTAGCGTCCCATTGACTTGCATTGGTTTCCGGTATCGGAATCGGCGATATCCGATACTTTTTGGGTATCGGTCCGATCCAATCCGATCCGATATTTCCCGATATCGGAAGGTATCGCTCAACATTAAGTAATACATAAGAATAATATGTACTATGTCTGACCACTACAAACACTCATCTGAACTGGTCCAAGTGCTGTCAGGTTTTTTCACGGGCAGCACTTAGACAATACGGTCGTGTGAATATAGGCTTATGATGCATCTGGTAATAAACATGTTAAGGATGGGCCGCTACTCATGGGCCACTGCTGTGTGCTTGCCCCCCAGGCTAAAATGTGCCAGCCAGCCCCTGCTGCACCGGGTGCCAGAAAACCTAGATACACCTTTGGAATAGGTATCCTGCAAAGTAAGGATGGGGTTTGGTGTTTTTAAATGATTTTATTGACTCTGTGCATTTATATTTTGTATCAATAATATGATATGGTTATATATATCTTCTGGATATCAGGAGGGCTTATCCCTGTGCCTTGACTCTCTCCTTCTCCTTCGATGTCCTGTATAGGCCAAAAAAAACTACGCGTTTCGAGGACTCACAGTTCCTCTTCGTCAGCTTCTCGCTGGTAGTCAAACTGGTAACCTAATAAAGTCCAAACGCCCCCCACAAAGATAATACAACCAAAGAAATGGAGGAAGATCCAATACTAACAAGACGGTGCAAAAGGACATATGGAGGTGCAATAGAACTAAGATAGAATTCCAATAAGAATAGACTGTGTGTGAAAAAAATAATAATAAAAAAGACTTTGTTCAAACTTTCACAATTAGTTAAAAATGAATAAAAATTATATACTTATATTTCTGATGGCTATAAAAAACAGTCTGTTAATCAGTGTATATTACCAGGATAGTATAAATTCGGCACTTAGTACCATCCAGAGATAAAAAGGAAAAAATGAAGGAGAAAAATAAAAACATTATATAGTATCTCCAATAGGGGTATCAATGTATAGAAACAAATACATATATAAAATAGGTGGATTCAAAGGAATATATCCAAAAGACATATTATATTGATAAAATATAAGGAGGTTCATAAAAGTGCAATGTAAATGTTCAATTGGTACTGGGATAAAAAATACATACAGTATATACCGCTGCGAGTTGAAGGCATACAGCTGACTCTCGTGATTAAGGCCCTTCAGAGCCAAGCTATTTAATGTGAAGATCCATTTGGATTCCATCCGCGACATTAATCTCAGGTAATCACCTCCCCTCCATTTTCTGGGGACTAATCGGATCCCACAAAACTTAGTGTCCTTATAAGATTGGTTGTGGAACTTCCGGTAGTGCCGGGACAGTGGATGCCCTTCAAAACCTTCATTCATGTTGATAAAGTGTTCCTTCAGCCTTTTGATAACTTGCGCTTTGTACAGACATCTCCTCCTGCCAAGGCATAAAAAGGGCGTGGCTTGGGGTGTGGATAGGGGCGTGGCCAGACTACGCGTGCCGCATGGTTTCGCCCTCTTTCTAGTCCTCATAGGTTGGCGGTATGCTTGTACTGAGGAGATCTGGGATATCAGTGATTAGGTCCCATATTGTGCACTGTAAGGTCTGGAAAAGCTCCTTCTATCCGTCTCTGTAGCACCAGAGGAAGAACAGAGGGGAAAAGACAGGATTTTCTACATGTCGCGTTATGTAGATGTTCTGCAGATTTATCACAACCGTCCACAAGAAGAAACTGCCATCACAGAGCCGCCTTTAGCTGTTGGAAAAGTTTAAACTTAGTTTTGAATAGTTGCTATAGCCAACAAGGACTTTCTATTTATGCTGGGTCACATGATGCTGGTGCTGGGTGATGTCATGTGACGGAATGTTGTGGGTGATGATGTCACAGAGGGCGTTGTGATGTCACCCTTGGGGTATATAAGGGGGCTCCATCCACCTGGAGCTCATATCTCATTGGCCATATCTTGGTGCTGAGATACCCCCTGGAGACAATGAGGATCGCCATATTGTTTCTGTGCTGTACCCTGTTCTACCCTGTGAATTACCATAGGCTGCCGGTGAGTACCTGTCTATTATTACATATGGAGGACGTTTAGAATCAGCTGCGGCAGGGGAAGGGGATGGGGAGGGGGGTCCTGTAAGAATTTACCTGCGGGAATAAGAGGTTATGGCAGGGAAAGGAGCTTAGGAAGTGACAGTCAGAGGGGATATAAGTGTGGGGTGACCCCTCTGACTCCCACATTCCTGCCTTGTCCTTGTAGTGATTAATGACTTTGGTGTTGTCCCTTATATATCACTTTGCAGTCACCAGTGATCGCTCCGCACTGTGATCCTAAACTACAGTCTCATTTACCTTTTTGCAAACGCCCAGAAGGGGAGGAGTGACATCACACCCATGTGAGCAGATCCCGCCCACTTTTACTGCAGTCGTAATGCGAGCTAGCTGTATTCTGTTTTCATGGAAATATCAGCAGCTGCTCCCCCTAGTGTTTACAAGATGAAAACATCAAAAGAGTTAAAATATTTTTTTCAGATTTTATACCATTAAAACCTTTTTAAATATATATGTGTATTTATATATAAATATAAATACTTTACAATTTTACAATTGTAAAAATATTGCTGACACTTTCCCTTTAAAAGATCTAAAGACGTTCTGCTTCATGTGCCATTGTGACCAATCACAGCACAGATTATATTTTTTAAACTTTTCTTGAAAAACTGAAGCTGCTCCGTGATTGGAAATCATGTGGAAGGGTTCTCTTTTAGACATTTAGTTAGGTCCAAAGTATCAGTGACATGATGGATAGAACTGTGCAATGATGTCACAGAGGGCTTTGTGATGTCACCCCTGGGTATATTAGAAGCCTCGGCCCATCTGCAGCTTGTATCTCATTGACCATACCTTGGTGCTGAGAGACCTCTGGAGATGATGAGTATCATCCTATCATTTCTGTGCTTTACGTTGCTCTACCCCCCACATTACAGTACACTGAGGGCGAGTATGTTCTCATCAATATGGAGGTCACAAGGATCAGCTAATGAGAATATCGCCTCTTGCAGGACTTCTCATACTGGACACGTGACCGTCCGTCATATGAAAGTCCAACTGTAAATAATATTCCATGGACCCTGGAGGTGAATCCCAAACTTCTTCCTGATCTTCTCAATGGGATATTTCTGAAAGTTGCTTGATAATGTATCCATCACTGTATAATAACAAGGGCTCTCTGTTTGACTGGATTGGGTATAAATATACAGGACTTTATTATGTTTTTTTTCTTTATTATAGGATGACCCACTACCCGTGGATCTCAGAAGAAGCACCTATCAAGCTTCCATCAATCTTCTTCTTTGGCTCTTCCGTGACGCAGTTTTTGTTGCGGTGATGACACTACTGACAATACTAGAGTATTTGGCCTTAAGTCTTGTCCTGAGCAAGTGGGCAATGTCTGAACCTGGTGAAACAATCAGAAAACTCCTGAGAACAAAACCATTCTGAAGGAACAAAGTGCTTGTAAGGAGCCGATTTGCATCCCTCAGATTCAGAAGCAAGACTCCAGGAGAACACCTGTCCTGCCCAATGGCAAATGTTCTACTCCATCCATGGCTCCTGCACCGCAGGATGCGAAAAAGGTTCCTAGTTGCAACTATAAAGTGGCGTTCAGTGATATTGTCTGGGTCAGAATGATCCCTCACAACAATATAGGAAGAAGAGCTCGAAGTTCAACGGAGCTTAAAGAGAGGTTACTGATTTTTCAGAGAAGCCAACAACCCAGAATTCCAGAGCCAAGAGCACCAGAACCTAGAACACCAGAACCTACCATGTCAGAACCTAGTATGTCAGAACCTAGAATGCCAGAGCCTGAAATGCCTACAACACCTCAACCCAAAATCAAGAGGAGAAGATGTTTCCTTAGATGTCTTAGAGGCGAGGAAGATTGAGAAGGCAACTGCTTGAACTTTCCCATTGCTCGTGTTTTCATCACAGGTTAGTCCTATACATGCTGTCTGATGGGCACCATCTTACTACATACAATGCAGCATTGCACCTGAAATCGCATGGATATTTTGTCACACACTTGCACTTTAGCACCTTATCATATGGCGCATATATCTATGAACGCTTTGCTAAGTATCACTGTCTAGTATGTGCTTCTGATGAACCTATTTTAGGAAAACGTGTCGAGGTTTGGCATACTATGTACTTGAGTTTGGCGTACTATGTGCTTGTTGGTAAATTCTATTGCCATCTATAATCTACTAGATATTATAATGTCTCTGGTGGGATGCCTCATGCCGAATTGTTGATAACTGACTATGAGCATTGTCCTCTATTTCTTATCTACTATGGTTACAGGTTGATGTGAAGAGAGCTGTGCCATTGGTAGCGATTTTTCTACTGATTTGTCAGTTATATTTATGTTAGTTTAGCAAATTTCTGCTTGTAGGGTCTAATGTTTTACCATAGTGTATGTTCTGTGAGCTAAATTGTCATACTTATGCACTAGATAGATTATAAATTGTGATGCTTATGTACAAGATAGATTATTAGTTTAATCGGTGATTTTTTAAATATTTTTTAGCATCAGGAGACTCAAGAATCGCATCTTACAGAAGACAAGAAGCCTAAATGCCGAAGGGTGATGACCTGTTGATGGCCCACAGCTGGAGGGTCATTACCTCTTGATGGCACAAAACTGGACAGAAGATAAAAACATTTGATGGCACACAGCCGGAGGGTGATGATCTATTGATGGCCATAGCCAGAGGGTCATTACCTGTTGATGGCACACAGCCGGAGGGTGATGACCTATTGATGACCATAGCCAGAGGGTCATTACCTGTTGATGGCACACAGCTGGAGGATGATGACCTATTGATGGCCATAGCCAGAGGGTCATTACCTGTTGATGGCACACAGCCGGACAGAGGATAATTACCTGTTGATGGCACACAGACGGATGGTCATTACCTGTTCATGGCGCACTGCCGGATGGTCATTACCTATTGATGGCACACAGCCGGAGGGTGATGACCAATTGATGGCCATAGCCAGAGGGTCATTACCTGTTGATGGTGCACTGCCGGATGGTCATTACCTGTTGATGGCACACAGCCGGATGGTCATTACCTGTTCATGGCACACTGCCGGATGGTCATTACCTGTTGATGGAACACAGCCGGAGGGTGATGACCTATTGATGGCCATAGCCAGAGGGTCATTACCTGTTGATGGCGCACTGCCGGATGGTCATTACCTGTTGATTGCACACAGCTGGAGGGTGATGACCAGTTGATGTCGGACTGCCGGATGGTCATTACCTGTTGATGGCACACAGCCGGACAGAGGATCATTACCTGTTGATGGCACAAAGCCGGTCAGAGGATAAGATCTTTTGATTGCATACACCGGGTCCCTCCCTGATAACAGGGAACCCTGGGGAATACTCGTCATCTTGATCCCCCACTGACTAAATACTTGCTCCACCTCAGCCTACACCATCATGGAGGACACTTCCACCTGTGTCCACTGTAAGGTTCGACTTTCTTTTATCATTTCAGCAGATTAATAAACATCATAAAGCTGTAAAACTATCGAGTAATTTATTATAAATTATTATAAAGAAATATAAAGTATAATAGATAGCTATAGAGGGCACAGAAGACGACTAACTATAGTAAGCATGGTATCGCCTGATATATACTGTATATTCTAGATGGCGCTATTACACTAAATACATCACAACCTCCAGGGTGATATTACCGTACAATGTGAGATCACTAATAATGGCCACAGATTATGAGAAAATGACCAGCTCCATAGTCCTGGAGTTATTATAAATGTCTCTAGTGTGAGGCAGGGACTGGACGAGTGTTGGAGGGAGGTATATTCCCCCAGGACGTCCTTTATGTATCCATGCTGTAGAATCTGCCGTATACTTCTGTTCTAGCAGTCAGACATTTCACTCTGCAAATCACAGGCTCAACATTGTGTAAAACTACCACCGTATATAAGAGCACTCAGAATAAAAACTAGCGGCATGCCGTGCACTGCCCACGTCATGTGTACGGGATACAGGACCTGCAGGACCTGGTACGGCCATTATAGTTGATAGATTAATGATACCTGTGCAGATGAAGGGAAAAAAATATGTGCAACAGCAGGAGGAGAAAGTCTCAAAATGTAATTTGAAGAGTATAATAGAGAAATGGGAAACTTCTGGAGATGCAGATAAGTGGTACCAGGGCAAAACGTAAGTGCAGTCAGACAAGGGAAAAGTGCAAATGATCCAGCGTAAAGGTTTGTTTAGTAGAAAAAATATTAAAACTTAGCTTTTATTAGCCATATAAAACACTGCTCCACAAAGAATACAGCAAATGTGCAACTATCATAGCTTACAGACCTACACGTTTCAACAAATCATGTCTTAATTATGGCCCTACTACTAGAATGACAAAAAGGCATATATATATATATATATATATATCCACGTGCCTGTATGACCTCCCTACAACGCCTGGGCATGCTCCTGATGAGGTTGCGGATGGTCTCCTGTGGGATCTCCTCCCAGACCTGAACTAAAGCATCCGCCAACTCCTGGACAGTCTGTGGTGCAACGTGACGTTGGCGGATGGAGCGAGACATGATGTCCCAGATGTGCTCAATCGGATTCAGGTCTGGGGAACGGGCGGGCCAGTCCATAGCTTCAATGCCTCCATCTTGCAGGAACTGCTGACACACTCCAGCCACATGAGGTCTGCCATTGTCCAGCATTATGAGGAACCCAGGGCCAACCGCACCAGCATATGGTCTCACAAGGGGTCTGAGGATCTCATCTCGGTACCTAATGGAAGCCAGGCTACCTCTGGCGAGCACATGGAGGGCTGTGCGGCTCTCCAAAGAAATGCCACCCCACACCATTACTCACCCACTGCCAAACCGGTCATGCTGAAGGATGTCACTCTCCACGGCGTCTCCAGACTCTGTCACGTCTGTCACATGTGCTCAGTGTGAACCTGCTTTCATCTACGAAGAGCACAGGGCGCGAGTGGCAACTTTGCCAATCCTGGTGTTCTGTGGCAAATGCCAAGCGTCCTGCATGGTGTTGGGCTGTGAGCACAACCCCTATCTGTGGACGTCGGGCCCTCATACCACCCTCATGGAGTCGGTATCTAACCGTTTGTGCAGACACATGCACATTTGTGGCCAGCTGGAGGTTATTTTGCAGGGCTCTGGCAGTGCTCCTCCTGTTCCTCCTTTCACAAAGGCGGAGGTAGCGGTCCTGCTGCTGGGTTGTTGCCCTCCTACGGCCCCCTCCACATCTCCTGGTGTACTGGCCTGTCTCCTGGTAGCGCCTCCAGCCTCTGGACACAGCCAACCTTCTTGCCACAGCTCGCATTGATGTGCCATCCTGGATGAGCTGCACTATCTGAGCAACTTCTGTGGGTTGTAGAGTCTGTCTCATGCTACCACGAGTGTGAAAGCACAACCAACATTCAAAAGTGACCAAAACATCAGCCAGAAAGCATTGGTACTGAGATGTGGTCTGTGGTCCCCACCTGCAGAACCACTCCTTTATTGAGGGTGTCTTGATAATTGCCAATAATTTCCATCTATCCTCTATTCCATTTGCACATCAGCATGTGAAATTGATTGTCAATCAGTGTTGCTTCCTAAGTGGACAGTTTGATTTCACAGAAGTTTGATTTACTTGGAGTTATATTCTGTTGTTTTAAGTGTTCCCTTTATTTTTGGAGCAGTTTATATAGATACATACAGTGAGTACGGAAAGTATTCAGACTCCTTTAAATTTTTCACTCTTTGTTTCATTGCAGCCATTTGATAAATTCTAAAAAGTTCATTTTTTTCTCATTAAAGTACACTCAGCACCCCATCTTGACTGAAAAAAACAGCAATATAGAATTTTTTTGCAAATTTATTAAAAAAGAAAAACTGAAATATCACATGGTCATAAGTATTCAGATCCTTTGCTCAGACACTCATATTTAAGTCACATGCTGTCCATTTCCTTGTGATCCTCCTTGAGATGGTTCTACTCCTTCAATGGAGTCCAAATGTGTTTAATTAAACTGATAGGACTTGATTTGGAAAGGCACACACCTGTCTATATAAGACCCCACAGCTCACACTACATGTCAGACCAAATGAGAATCATGAGCTCAAACGAACTGCCCAAGGAGCTCAGAGACCGAATTGTGGCAAGGCACAGATCTAGCCAAGGTTATAAAAGAATTTCTGCATTACCCAAGGTTCATAAGAGCACAGTGGCCTCCATAATCCTTAAATGGAAGAAGTTTGGGACCACCAGAAGTCTTCCTAGACCTGGCCGTCCAGCCAAACTGAGCAATCGTGGGAGAAGAGCCTTGGTGAGAGAGGTAAAGAAGAACCCCAAGATCACTGTGGCTGAGCTCCAGAGATGCAGTAGGGAGATGGGAGAAAGTTCCACATAGTCAACTATCACTGCAGCCCTTCCCCAGTTGGGCCTTTATGGCAGAGTGGCCAGATGGAAGCCTCTCCTCATATGAAAGCCCGCATAGAGTTTGCTCAAAAACACATGAAGGACTCCCAGACTATGAGAAATAAGATTCTCTGGTCTGATGAGACGAAGATAGAACTTTTTGGTGATAATTCTAAGTGGTATGTGTGGAGAAAACCAGGCACTGCTCATCACCTGCCTAATACAATGCCAACAGTGAAACATGGTGGTGGCAGTTGTTAGAACCCTCCTGTTAGTTTTTTCTATTTTGTGGTCATGTGACCTTCTGCCTATTTATTCCAGCTCCGCCCTTCAGGCTTTGCTGGACTTCAGTGTTACTTTGACTCTTAATCTAGCCAGGTGCTTTGTACCTACTGTATCTCTCTAGTTTGTTTGGTCCTTGGACCACTAAGTACTTTTGTCTGTTTGTCTTCTTCTGCTACTACTTCTGCCAGGAGGTGTCCAGTTTTGTCCCAGTCCTTAGTTCTTTTAGGGACCCCTCCCTTTAATCTATAGGTCTGTGTTCAGATTAGCCGCGGACATAGGCGGGTCTGTTTGCAAGGAACAGGTTGCCCGCTGCATCGTAAGGAATCAGCTTAGTCCTATTGTATGGACAGATTTCCTCTCTTTCCTTAGTTCTTGTAGCAGATCATAACAGCAGTATCATGCTATGGGTGTGTTTTTCAGCTGCAGGGACAGGACGACTGGTTGCAATTGAAGGAAACATGAATGCGGCCAAGTACAGAGATATCCTGGATGAAAACCTCTTCCAGAGTGCTCTGCACCTCAGACTTGGCCAAAGGTTCACCTTCCAACAAGACAATGACCCTAAGCACACAGCTAAAATAACAAAGGAGTGGCTTCAGAACAACTATGTGACCATTCTTGACTGGCCCAGCCAGAGCCCTGACCTAAACCCAATTGAGCATCTTTGGAGAGACCTGAAAATGGCTGTCCACCAACGTTTCCCATTCATCCTGACGGAACTGGAGAGGATCTGCAAGGAAGAATGGCAGAGGATCCCAAAATGCTGGTGTGAAAAACTTGTTGCATCATTTCCAAGAAGACTCATGGCTGTACTAGCCCAAAAGGGTGCTTCTACTCAATACTGAGCAAAGGGTCTGAATACTTATGCCCGTGTGATATTTCAGTTTTTCTTTTTTATTAAATTTTGCAAAAATTTCTTCATTTCTGTTTTCTTTCAGACAAGATGGGGTGCAGAGTGGACTTTAATGAGAAAAAAATGAACTTTTTAGAATTTACCAAATGGCTGCAATGAAACAAAGAGTGAAAAATGTAAAGGGGTCTGAATACTTTCCGTACCCAGTGTACATGCATGGAAATAAATGCAGAATTATATTTCTTAATACTGCAGTATCAGATCCTGTCTTGAATTTAACCCCTGTGGTATCCAATGTGAAAATCCACAGGGACTCCCCTGATGAATTACAATTGAGGAAATCATGAATTTTATATTCTCTATCATTACTTAAGGACATAAAACTATCTGTTTTAACCGCATGTAGACACGCTTTGCACCGATTGGCTCCACATCTGAAGAAACCTTTTGTGCTGAGCCAATTTGGTTGTACAGTATTAGTCTCACTCAGGGGTGGATTAAGAGTAGCAAGGGCCCCCTCCACACACCTGATTTATCACGTGACATGTCACATGATCCCCGTGATAGATCATGTGATAGTTCACGGGAAATTAATTTGGCATAATATTACTTGTGAGAGCAGCACAATATTGGGGCAGATACCCTGATTCCAGCGATGTGTCACTTTTTCAGCTGCTTGTTGTCATTTTGAGAAAATCACCGTTTTATCTGCTGCAGATCTAGCAGCTCTCTGAATGCTGCGCTCTGTATAGCCCCGCCCACACCACTGATTGGCAGCTTTCTGCCCATGCTCAGTGTACACAGAAATCTACTGATCAGTGATGGGGTTCCTACAGAACTTACTAGTCATCTAGTGATAATTACCTTCTGACAAATCAATGATTTTATCAAAACAACACTAAGCAGCCCAGTAAGTGACACATTACTCAGATTAGGTGGCAAAAACCTGATGACAGATTCCCTTTAAAGGAGCTGTAAACACAAAAAAAGTTTGTATTAAAAAATACAAGCCATTTGTTAAATTAACTTTTTTTCATTGTTAATTCACATTAGACTGTATCTTCAACACTTTTGTCAGCAGGTCTTATTA